>NC_136498.1:53030645-53168145 GCF_053919585.1 Euprymna scolopes
AAAGAGTTGGACTTAAAATTACGAAAGATCAACTTCAAATTGAAGAATAAAATGCAGTTTCAAAAGTAAAATCAACTCCAAATTAGAAAATCTGAACTGAATATTAAGAGACTCAATTTCAACATTTAGATCAACTTCAAATTAAAAACGTTCAACTGAACATTAAAATAACTCAATTTCAAAAACAAGATCAAATTAAAATTTAAAATATTCAACAGAACATTAAAAAGACTCAATCAAATAATAGGATCAAATTAAATTTGTAAAAATTCCAATTGAACATTAAAACGACTAAATTTCAAAGATAAGATCCAATTAAAATGTTTAAAATTCAACTGAACATTGAAAGAACCTAATTTCAAGGATAACATCCAATTAATTTCTTTTTAATCCAACTGAACCTTTAACAAACTCAACTTCAAAATAAAGATCAAATTAACTTTTTAAAATCTAACTGAACATAAAAACACTCAATTTCAAAAGTAAGTTAAATCAGCAAAATTCAGTTAAACATTTTTAGACTAAAATTCACAAAAACAATCAACTTAAAAACAGGAAAACTTAAAATAAAAAATTTAAAAAAGTAACCTTCAAAATAGCAATGAATAGTTCAAATCAACTTGTTTAACTTGAAATAAGAAAAGCTCAACTACAAATTCAAAAAAAAAACTCAACTTTATATTACTATATAATTTGTATCATTTGTTGTCATTTTCAAACGTTTCAGCCGATGTAATTTCCGATCATCTTCAGGTAAATCTTTTTAAACTTTGGTTTTATGGGTTTCATTACGTGGTAGGTAAAGCAAACAAAAACATCAATTTTCCCTCTGTTTTTAACTGCTGTAGAACTTATCTAATAATATCCATATCGCATCCAGTAGGAGGTGCAGTGATTAAATCACAAAGTGATTTTACGAACACTAAAATGCAAATAACTATAAATACTTATACTCTCTCTTCTCTGTTTTCTTAGAATTCGCCTAGCAATTCAATCAGCACAACAGTCAGTAGTTAGCTGTGGAGATTGAGGAGAAAAGCGAATCACCACAAAGGCTCCAGTTGCACGATCGCTTGACTTTTTATAGGGATAGACTTGAATTGATCATATTCACAGTCGTCACATTCTGATAGTCCATTTCAATATTTGTGTTCGTGAGGACAGAGGGTTAACTTTGGTTCATCACACATCGAAATTGTGTTACTAATGAAAGAAGAAAAAAAAAAGAAAAAATACCTCCTCCTCCTCCTGTTAGTCTTGATAATACCTATAACAAGCAAAAGTATTTAATTTGTCAAGCTGTGAACTTTTCATTATAAAATACCATAGATCATACAGCAACATAAAAAATGATAAAAAAAAGTACGCAAAAAAAAAAAAAAAATTACGAAAGCAAAACGCCAAAAATGAAGATAAATGAAATGACAAAGCAGTAATTTTTTTTTTTTTTTCAAAATAAAAATGGACGATCCATCAATCTGTTGGGAGAGAAACAAATAAATAAAAAGTAAAAATGTGTTTAGCATTTTTTTTTTGTTTGTTTTTCGTATAAAAAGAAAACTTTTTTTCATAGTAATATTTTTTACCATTTTTCTCCCCCAAACAAAGCATATTGCAACTTGGAGCGTAAGCGGCTACAATTTGGGATCATGTCTAATAGGGGGATGTCCGGGAATTAAGCAACATGATGTCTGTTAAAGTTACATTTAACTTGTGCATGTTTGTACAGCCAGGAAAACAGGAAACAAGGAGTGGATATTAAAGTCTAGGAGTCAAATGTCCCTAGATATTTTTTGGTATCTAGAAGCCACAACAATGAAGAGGTGTGATTTTGCTATTTGTTAGATTAATTGCGGTATGTATGTCGAGAGAACACAAGTGTTATAAGTTCGTCAGGGCACATTCCATTAAAGTACTTGTAAAACCGTCACAGAAACGCAATATTGTGGCGATGGGACAGAGGTTAGAGCTTGGTCAATGATGGGGGAGCTATTAGATTTGAGACTTTTTTTAACCTGTCTAGGAGTAAGAGATCAAATGCACTAGCCCACAACGAAATGTAGCATCCCTCTGACTGTTGTACAAGTATTTTAACGGTGAATGCTCCGACGAACTGAAAGCACTTGTACCCCCTCGACGTAAATATCCCCGACAAACCCGACAAGCAGCAAAATCTCACCTATTCACAGTTGAGATCCGTAGATGTAAGAGAACCTTCTACTCCAGTAGTTTCTTCCCCAGAACCACTAGACTTTGGAAATTCCCTTCCTGGTTCCTGCTTCCCCAACTGTACTGACATGCAGAAGTTCAAGTGTAACGTGAATCGACATCTTGCTGCCAAACTCCCCACATAGTAACTCTGTAGCTTATGCCCCTGATAGTAGCTCCCTACATCAAAGTGGCAATGTGCCTTGTTTGGGGTGAAAAATGTAATAAAAAAAAACAATGCTCCATGTATGGGTAGATTGTAGTTTTCTAAAGATACACTCTGGCGTGACTAATTTTATGTTGATTATTCTTTTTTTAAAGCAAAAATCCATCGATCTAATAAGATTTATTGAGAAATTATTCTCGTTTTTATATGGATCCAAGAATCGTTATAAATGTCCTTCTTCTTAAGTCAGTCCATCCATTGGTTGATTCGTTCGTCAATCTTATATATATAAAAAAGATATTGCTCTCATTTAGAATTCGGCTTAATTAAAATAAAACAACTACAGAAAATACAGAACGAAGATATCATATCCCAAAAATCAAGTAAATTGATCAATTAGTTTTATTTTTAACTAAGAATAAAAAAAAGAAGAATAACACATTTTATGAGTAAGAATTGTCTCACATCACCATCTTGAAAAACACCAAGGACAGATAAGCCTATAATAATTCAAACTTGGCAGATAAGCCTTGTAATGCTACTGATTTCATATTAATCGCGTTAAATCGTTTAAAAATTACTTTCTTTATAAAAATAAACCTACTTGATCTATTTACGTGATTTTTGGAATATGGCATTTCAGTTCTGTGACGGATATGGACACTATGAAGACTTTTCTGTAGTTTTGTTGTTTTTAATAAGCTGAATGCTAAATAAGCACCAAAGTATAAGCCCCACCTTTAAAATTGAGTTATTACGATGGCAGTAATTGCTGATATGCTGTAGAAAGAGAGGGTGAATGCTTCTGATATTGACTATCGTCTGCTCTTGCTGCTGTTGCTGTTTGTTTGTTTGTTGAGCATTATTCACGATGATTTTGTTGACATTCGTTTCCCCGATATCTTTCGGTTAAGAATTTTTTTTTGAAATATACCAGGTACTTATGGGAGGGACCACATGAAGGTTGCCAACGTCCCTATAAGTGAAAGTGTTTCTGTGGAAGGAACTGGGTTTGAACTTGGTGCAACCAGATTGTCAGTCTATGTTCTTAACCACTGAGCCACCGTCACTTCCCTGCTGCTGCTACTGCTGCTGCTATTGCTATTATTGACTATTGTCCTCATGGTTATGAAAATACGATTGCATCTAGCAGGGGTTCGAGAGGAAAAGACTGACAAATTATGTTTCTACCATGCTTGACAAAATTAAATGGGTGTTGATTGATCAAGGAGAATTGTCTTGGCCACAATCGTCACAACAATTACAACCTATGCATGCATGCATGCATCATCATCATCAGCAGCAGCAGCAGCAGCAGCAACTTCTTTCTCCGGCTAGCCAACAACTCCCAACGAAAAGATTATCAGAACCATCACCATGATTCTAAAGTAATGATCCATCATTTCCTGTCGATTCACTGAATAACAAACTATTTTCTTAAAGGACACAGATTTATTTCTTTGAAATGAGTTAGTTTTATATTCTTTGTCGTTGCTGTATTTTCATCTCTGTCTCCTCTTATAGTCGTAAGGTCGATCACTAGAATCGGCTTGCACAAAAACAATGTAACATTGACACAGGTCAAACAACAACTACAAGTAGTAGTAATACTAGTAGTACTAGTAGTAGTAGTAGTAGTAGTAGTAGTAGTAGTAGATATCTGTCGATCAGGGTCGATTATGGGTGATGCATCTTTTGGATGCTAACCATTGCATTGTGATATGGAGGTCAACCTATCCCTTTGTAACATGTCCCCTGCTCTCCATGTAAAATGAGTTCTCTCCCACTCCAAGAACTGTGACACAGGGCTTGGAAAGTGGGACTGAGAAGTCAACACCCCCGAGGAGGGGCATTCTGACCTGCAAAAAGAGCCTGGGCAGCCCCATCGGCATTCCCCAGTAAGGGCGCTCCAGTCAATTAACAATAAACTAACCCCCTTCTCAAAGAGAGAAAGCAAAGCCTGGAGGGGTGGACCTCCTAGAACTGCACAGGAACAGCATTACACCATAATCAAGGGCTAGGTCATTACAGGAATGGTCTAATCTTTGTTGCTTCTGGGAGCCGAATATAAAAATCCCGGTCTGTGCTCTCCATGTGTACCAGCTGTAGATACTAGACTAGATAGATTGTTGCCCATTTATCTCATCCCTTTCTCTCTAATTCGCTAATGAATCCAAAGGAATAGCAATGCTGTTATTAAAGTTTGGTATCAATGACATCATAAGAGCTGGTAGAATGAAATTGTATTAAATGCGTTAGGGGCTCCACTCTGGATTTTTTTCTCAAGGTTACTCTTAAGGCCTTTGCTATGGGTGGGTATTCCATGAGGCAGGGGAGATTTTAATCACTTTTCCTAGATTGACGGCCTTTCACACCTGACGAGCTTTACCTACCCGTAGCAACTGTCTTTAATTATATTTATTTAAAGGAGCATGCCATTTTAATTTTTCTACCATTTAGAACTCACCTGCAGAAAGTTATTTGTTGTAATATGTTGTGCCGCTGTAGAATCCTCATTCATTGTGTTTCCCCTCAATAAGAATAGGAAATAAACGTGAAGGAATTATTTTAAAGATACAATTGATACGATGAAACAGAAAATTGATACGAAAAGACATATAACAGTTCAGATATGTTCAAATTAATAAATATCGGGAACTTAAGCCTTGATTTCACATTCCTATTTTATCTATTAACCAAGCACAGACTTATAATTAGGGGCTCATAAAGGATACCCAGTGTTTGGCTTTGTTTCCTGACTAGGGCAACGAAAGCCTTTTCTTCCTCTGATGGTTTTTCTTTCTCATCTCTGTTGAACTTGCATACCATTCATGTCCATGCGACTAGTCTAGATTACTCTTGTCTGACATGTTGAGGATATAGGTTCGACAGTTTATCTACTGATTTCCATTTGCAGTACAGGAACCCTAACTCTTTAATAGCAGTTTAAGCAGCTGCTCTATTATCAGTTGTATAATATCAAGATGGTTGTAGTGCCATGTTACACATGGAAAGTGAGCTTGCAGTTATATCCGTTGTGAATTCTTTGAGACTAGAACCATCTAGAAAAGACTCAACTAATAATCTACTCGTGTGTGCATATTTGGTTTCAACTAATATATTCTAATGAAATGGCATCCAAAGCAAAAAAAAAAAAAAAAAAAAAACAAACACATTCAAACCAGACACCAACCTAAACAAAATCAATTCATGAAAATACCGATAGAGCAGAGATAGGCTCACAATGTCTATTCTATGAGAAAAAGGTAATAAGAAAGAAAGTTAGATTAGGATAGGATTAAAAATCCCAATCCGGTTCAAATTCTGTAGATGCACCAATGTAATAATAATAATAATAATAATAATAATAATAATAATAATAATGAGAAGAATACTCAGTTTGGCTAAAAAAAAAAGAAAATCATTTGTCGTGTAATTTAACAGATCACACTAATATAATTTCTCACCAATCAAACATAGACAGATGATTATGCCAGCGTCTTCTGATACGGTTATTACTGAATTAGTGCCTATTAAATTATGTAGCCAATAAAGGCATATCTTCGCAGGAGATATGGTGTTAATTGAAATCTGGAGAAAATCTATACAAAAGCTAATGACACTCGATGAAGTGTAGCCAAAATTGGATGAATAAAATTATCCGATAGAAATCATCCTTAAGATGAGACTTAATTAATTAACCGAGAAACATAAATTAATGACTGCATAACGAACCGTTCACAATAAATGACGAATCATAAATTGTTTTTATCGCATATATCTTATTAATAATCAATGTATTACTTTCAGAACGATTTACCATATCACATTATACATAGAGATATGACATCTATAAGGACAGCTGATATTATTAAAACTATCACAAGAGTTCGTATATCACTAGCACCCTACCCCTCAAAAAAAAAAAGAAGGTAATACCTGGAAGGATAGTATCATAATTGAGAACGGATACTACACTCTGCCCCCACTCTCCCTCAAAAAGAGAAGATAATTCCTGGAAAGATTGTACTGTAGCAAACGAATATATATTATGCGACCCCCCCTTCTCTCCTAAAGAGATTGGTTTCATGACAAAATAATATATACTAAATTACTATCCTCTCCCAAAAAAAAGTAATTCCTGGGAGGATAGTCTTATTAGTCTCATGAAAACAAAACATATACTACACTAATCAGTGTACTGAAGGATGTGCTGAAGTGTGTGGTGATCCCTGGTGCAATCAGGTGGCCGTTGGCAGACGTTGGTGTGGCAGCCCACGTTCAAAGATTGGTTGGTTGGTTGTTTTTGTTTTACGGCACATCAACCCTTTTCAGGTTATTTAATACCGAATCCAAAGATTTTGAAGAAAAATTTTTTAATAGAATATATTTGTTGGTTTTTTTTTCAAGTCGGTTTCTATTTAACCCATAGTTGAGACCCTAACTGGTACTACCACTCCGGGTCAGAGTGGATCTGGGAGCAATGGCAATTAAAGGGTGGCTCTACACTCCCCAAAGCCCGCAAGCTGGGGCCTCACCACTGGATATAGTTTAAGGTCATATCCAGGACCATGTGCAAAGAACCCCAGGCTTGGCTTCATAAGGAGTGGTACGACTTTGTACCCTTCTTTCACTGGCCTCCCTCCTCTCTCGACCTGAACTCGCTGGACTATTTCGTTTGGCCATACATTGAGAACATCACCAACATGACCTCCCACAATACCAAAGCCAACCTGATCGCCACCATCTGCCGAGTATTTGCCGAGCTCCCACCGGCACTTGTGGAAAAGGCATGCTCCCAGTCCTGGACCCGTATTGAGGCAATGATTGAGGCTGAAGGCGGCTACATTGAATAGATGTCAGCTTTACCATATAATCAAGTTATCTGAATAGAAATTTTCAATAAAAGTTTAAAAATAAAGTTGTAGTGTTGTTTTCTTTAGGACAACAAATTTATTGTTTCACCCTGTATTAGCACGCCACCCGACGTAGCTTGGTCATAAAATATGTTAAATATGATATTTTAATTCATGCAAATTTCATATTTATTAATATAAAGCCAATTCTCTATTGATTATTATATTATACACAATATAAAATAGTGATTTCAAAAGGTTTAAAACATACGACTTGGGTGCCATCAGCTAGAATTGAAAAAAAAAAGTTAGCTTTCCAGTTTTATTCAGTAACATTTGAGCTAAGTTCACATGCATATCAAGCTTTACAAATTATCTGACTTAAACGTATAAATGTATGTTTGCATATGCATAAATATACACATTATTTCGACTTATGTCTGTCAACTTGTATTTTTTTTTTCAATTTTAACCCTTTAGTCGTTATTTTTGGCTAAAACCAAATTGAATTTGTTTCACATATTCAATTAGTTCATATATCAAATTCAAGGTTTGTAGACCAAACATTAAGAGATTAGTTTGGTAGAGACCATTAAGGACATACATACACACACAGATAAGGTCTCTTATATATATATATATATATATATATATATTTATATATATATATATATATATATATATATATATATATATATATATATATTTCTCTTAGTCTGTGTGTTCGACTGTCTATTCCAAAGTACTGGGCTGATCTGGCTAAAATTTTGCATGAGCCTTTGTTATTACATGGTGCATAAAAACTAAATATTATGGTATCGGTTCAATACACAGTAAGGGAAGAATTAGAAATAGTATTTAATGCAAAAATGAGCATAAATTTAACCATATTTAATCGCCAATTTGGCATAAAGTAATCATTCCAAATCATTGTGCTGTAACATTTCTCCATTTTTAACAAGCTAAAAAAGTTTAGTATTCCATAATTCATAATGCTAAGTTATATAGTTTAGAATGTTACTAAGCATATACATATTACTGATGTTCACACATTTTATTGCATAATATAACTTAAAATTTGAGGGAGAGCACTTTTTTGTACTTACAAGGAACGTGCAATAAATAATGTCCCTGACCCACTTTCCATAGCAGTAGAGCAACGAAACTTGGCACAGTTATTAGTCTTTCTCTACATAGGACCACCCAGAGTTATGCATTTTTCCCATCGTTTGATGCAGCTCTGGAGACAATTTTTGTAGAACACCCCAGGTTGGTCCTCCAACCACGATGTGACTTCAAAAATCAAGGCAGCATCATCTGGGAAACGCTTTCCTTTCAAAAACAACTTCATGGCTGGGAAGAGGTGAAAGGCAGAAGGTGCAAGCTCAAAAGAGTAGGGAGAATGGGTGAGGATTTCATAACCACATGCCCGTGCTTCTGATCTGGCAACATGCAAGTTGTGAACCGGAGCATTGTCCTGCAGGAGGAGGGTACCTTTGCTGATCTTGTCCCGACTCTTGATTTTGATAGCTTCCCTTAATTTCCTCAAAAGTGCATAATAGGCTCCTGTAATTGTGGTATCCCTTGCCAGGAAATCTATCACAACTCCGTCCTGTTCCCAGAAGACTGTGAGCATGACTTGCCAGCGGAGGGCTGCACCCTTGCCTTCTTTGGAGGTGGTGAGTCCAAGTGCTTCCACTGCATTGACTGGGATTTGGTCTCTGTATCATAGTGGTGGACCCAGGTTTCATCCTGTGTAATCAGTCTTTTGAAAAACTTTGACTTATCTTCTTGGCAAATCTCCAAATTCATCCTCAAGCACTCAACACGTTCTCACTTCTGGAATGGTGTGAGCAACCTGGGAATACATCTGGCAGACACTTTATGCATAAGCAAATGGTCATGAATGATATTTTCCACAGACTCTGTACTAATCTTGACATCTTGGGCTATTTGGCGAATAGTAATTCGCCGATCTTCTAAAATGGCAGCCTCAACTTGACGGACAAATGCCTCATCAATGGCAGAAAGAGAGCGACCAGGTCTGGGAGCTGTTTCCACAAACTTCCGGCCATGTTTGAATTCACGATGCCAGCATTTTACAAGGTCATATGATGGGGCGTTATCACCATAAGTTTCTTTCATTTTATCAAAAGTCTCCTGTGGTGTGCGTCCTTTCAAATACAAAAACCGGATCACTGCTCGACATTCAACAGGCTCCATTTCACACCTGCCTCAGTTCAAACACCTGTAAAACAGAAACCACCAGAGCTGTAATTTGCCACATAACCCATAGAGATATAAATCATTGCAAATGCAAAATTTCAGCTAGATCAGACGACTGGTAGTTGGTCAGAGGCATTACTTATTGCACGCCCCTCGTATTTAAAAATAATTGTAAATAGCTTGAGTTTAGATGAGTACACCTCTTAAATAATAAAGTTTACAAAAAAATAATATATATATATATATATATATATATATATATATATATTTATCATAATTTTTTTATTATTATTATCTTGAGTTGAGCATATTGGGAAGTGATACACAATATACCAATAGTGTATTAAGCGATACTCTTTGTATAAACAAATCGAGCTTAGATATTCAGACGATGTCAAAACATCGTTAATTCACTACCCGCACAGCTGCTGCCATTTAGCGTAATGATTCAAAGCCTTGACTGTCGTACGAGCAGTCAGGTTCAGATCCTGGCTTGAAGATGTTGCCTGTCTAGCCGCACTGATAAGCTGTGATAGAGCGAAACAGTACTGTATGTGGATGACTAAGAAGAAGTTATATTGCATAATCACATTGACAACATCGGTTCTCATCAGATTACAGAAGTTAAGCAACGTTGAACATGGGTCAATACCAGATGGGTAACCATAGAATGGCAATACCTCTCTGCTACTACAAAAACCTAATGTCATCATCTCCGCGTACAGCGATATACATGTGATTTAGGTTCGCTTGTAAATTTTATACTGTCATGAAACTTCCTCTTTCAAAGGAAATTGATTCAACTCACCTAGGGTGAGTGTCTCTTTAATATACATACATATATATATATATATATATATATATATATATATATATATATATGTTTTTTTTTTGTTTTCTGTTTTTTTTACATGGGGGATCACCACTTATCAAGGCCTGGAAGCCACTCGGGGATAAGGGTTATTGTGTGTACAATAATCAATGGGATAATATAGTTGTAATAGTTGGTATTGGAGATATAAAGTGGCTTTACTTAAGGGGGCGATTAATCAGGAATTTGTTTATGTTGGACTTGAAAATATCCAAGTTGTAGTCAGGTGGGAAACAGGCAAACGAAAGAGAATTCCACAGCATATATATATATATATATATATATATATATATATATATATATATATATATATACTAGCAAAAGTACTCGTCATTGACTGGATTCGAAAACAGCCTACAGAAAATGGATTCTGATTTATGAAAGTATGATAGGTTATGAAAAGGAAGGGTTGTAAAGAGATAGCTTCGAATTTGAGGGTATCAAAACCAAAGCAAAATATGATGAAAGTAAAAATAAAATAGACAGACCCCATAATTTATTATACCATACCTGTTCACACTGAAACACTTATCACAATATTCTGTGGATCTATATTAAAAATCCTTGTTAAACTTTATGACAAATTTCCATTCTATGGAGGTCAGGCGCGAACGAACACCCCATGATTTCATTATACCATATTTCTTCAAACTGAAACATAATTATCAAAGTATACTTACGCCGATAGATATGAAAAGTCTTTATTAAAGGTTGTGCATATTTCCATTCTATGGAGGCCAGGCGCAAACGCAGACCCCACAATTTTATTATACCATCTGTATTTAAGTATTATTATGTACATCTATATCAAAAACACTTGTATACGTTTTTTTAAATTTTTAAATTGTTTATTTCCATACTTTGTGGACCAGGTGTGAACGCAGACCCCACAGTTTTAATGAACCACCGTTTTGCCAGATCAAACATACCCATTCCTGTGTCTCGATACATCTTCTATCATTATATGTAATCAGTTTTTTAAAATAGTCAACCATATAGGAGCCTATTCGTGACCACACACACACACACACACACACACACACACACACACACACACACACACACACACACACACACACATACACACACAGATATTCAGCTTTATATTATATATATATATAAATACCGATTCAATGTTTAACATTTTAAAAATAATGTCCCTATGTTACTTACAATGTTGCTTAATATATTTCAAAATTCATAATGATCTGTTCATTACTTTAAAACACGAGTTTACAAAATGTCCGAACAGAGGTGAAATATTGCTGACATTTTAGAGCTACGTAGTCCAAAATTAAAAAAATAAAAAAATTACTTGCACGTGTTGTATACTATTTTGTTCATTAGCTTTGCTTTTTAACTTATTCTCCAAAACTTCATTTTTTTAATAATTTTCTCAAAAATGATAAAATAAAATAAAAATTAACACCCTATTTTCACACATTTCTTTTTTTAAATTTCCTGAATATTTTCACGTTTTTTATTAGAGCTCTGCAGGGCGGATTTGGCCTGCAGGCTGGATCTGGCCCGCAGACCATAGTTTGGAGACCCCTAGTAAAGAAGATTACTCTGTGCCTACATACCTTAATACTACGCTTGGTTTTTGTTCGAAAAACAATTTCTCTTGTAATTGTTGTAATTAGTAGTAATTTGTAATTAACTGACCAAGTAACACATCTCTCGCCCTCTCACTCTATACTGATTCAGTTATTCTCTTATGTTTCTTAATGTCTCTTTAAGTATTTAGAGAAAGGGAGACTCTCTCTTTCCAGCGAATTTACATAGCACATTTATATAGATCATAAATATATCTGTAAATTGAAGAGCAAAATAATAGGTTGCTTTACTTTTATATCATCCATAAAGATTGTCATCGGCTCCCACTCAATATTCTGTTCTGTCATGAGTCCTATTTTTTCGGTTGATGTTTATATTTGATAAGACTTACGAGACCCAGTCAGTGGAGGAATAGCCGCAGACAGTCTTCACAGAAGAGAGTAGGTGTTCCTTTTTTCTTCCTCACCTTGCCTCTCCATTCTGTCTTCTCTTTGCCTCGGAGTTCTTCATGAGCCGTTCCATATAAGTTATCAAATTTACCAAATTTTCATTACTAATGATTTCTATATTGTCCAATTTCTACTGTACACTCTTTAACCCTTATCCTTGAGTGGCCTCTTGGCCTTGATAATGTGGTGATGCCTATGTAAAAAAAACAAAAAAAAAACAAAAATCTGCAGTGCCATCACGGATTACTCTCCTTCACGTCATGTCAGTTTCTTCCCTCGAGGACGAGCTGATGTTGGTAAGTGTCACAGTGCATTTTAGTTGGTCCTTGTAGCGCATTTTAGATGCTCCTCGTTGTCTGGTCCCGATGGCCGGTTCGCCATATAGGATTTTCTTGGGGAGCCTGTGGACATGTTCTGCCCAGTGGAGATGGTGGTGAATGATGGTGGCCTCAATGCTGCTCATTGAGACTGCCCAGCACTTCTGTGTAGGTGATTAAGCTCTCCCAAGAAATGTCGAGGATTTGCCTTAGTTTCAGTTGTTGCAAGCGTTCTAACATTTTTACTTATCTTCTAGAAAGTCAATGTTTTACAAGCATATAAAAGCATGGATAAAATCTACTACGGGGGAATACTATGATTTTGGTGGCTATCATCATTAAATATACAGCGGTTGAGTCGGCCAAACACCAAAGATAATATGGAAGTACAGAGATTTTTATTTTTCTTAATTAAGCAAGAAGTATATCCCAATAGATATGTGATAGTTTATGAATTTTCAGTTGTAAGTAGTTGAGAGCCAATTGGTCACAAGTAGCCAAGTATCTTCATAAAGTTGACATAAAAGCCTTAAAATTATTTAGAGCCACTTTCAGGAATAGCAGAATATTAAAATAAAATAAAGATAACAAATTTTTTAAAATCGTCTCAATATTGCACAGGCTTATATTACATTAATCTTATGTGCAATCGATATCAAATTTGCAACATTCAAATCCTTATAAAACATATAATTTATTGATTAAATGTTAAAACTTCCATTAATCTGATGTGTGTTAGTAGAGAGACAGGCTACATTTGTACCCATGTGTTAAAGAAAGATAGACAGACATAGAGAAAGATAGCTAGACTCGCTATAGTTAGTTACAAGTGTGCACCTGCTCCCATTAGGAAGAGTTTCCTGGACACGTCTTCCTTCTGTGTAGTATCACCAAACAAAAAGACAGAAATTCTTCGTCCAGATGTCACATGTTGTAATGATTTCCGTTTTGCAGTCACCTCTGACCCTTAAGGTTTTACTCAAACTTTTTATTAAAACAATAGTTCTCGTTATATACAACTTACTTTGGATATATAACTAGCATCCCAGAGTTGTAACATGTTTTCAAATACTTTGTTGAGTGTTATCATCATTACCATTTTTGATTTTGAATCAGGAGAAGAGGGTAGGACACCAAGACATACTACCAACAATGATCAGAACAGAATGAGATTATGTATAATATCTGCTATTCGGAAACAGTCATTCCTCTATATCTATTTACTTGTCTCCCCAAAAGAACAGAAGTAGACAGCAGGTTGGTTTTTAATGTAGGAAAAAACCCGTCTCACCCCTAAAAAAAGGCATTGACCGTCTTCAAATTTTATGCACTGAATTCATCATTTTCAATCCTTTCATATAATTCTTCATAATTACACTGACAATCTATTCATTTCATAAACTCTAATCTCTGAGTGTCGAATGGCTTCTGTCCTTGATAAGTGGTGACATTAGTAAAAAAAAAACATAATTATGTTACAAAATGGACGAGTACTGTGATATGGAATGGTATTTCCAGCTTGCTGCATCATTTTTACAGTCGAGCATCCTCAACAGTTGTATGGCTCCAGTTGCGATGAACTGGCCTTCTTTGTCTTGTCAGTTTCTACTAAAAGTCTTTAATTCAATTAAATTCAAAAGTTGCAAGAGGAAACATTTTTCCAGAAACAATTCATCTGGAGATGTTTTAATTGCTGAAATTTATTCTAAGTGCACTATCGTCTAAAATTAGTCAAACCTAGGTTTCTATAAAACAATGCAAAGTCTATTTGCTAAGTTAGAGGCTTAGAGAAATCCAGTGGAAAGTAAAGATTTGAGAGTGGATGTTACCAATGTTGTATAGTTGGCCGGGGATATGTAGCGAGTATATCTTATCGTAATCTCTTATATACTGGGGATAAATAACGGTTGTATCAGAAATGTATCTGTGTCGTCTATATAATTATTAGGGCTATGACAAGAGAATATTCTTTTCATTATTTTGACTCTCGAGTATATATCAGTTAATATCTTATATGTTTTTAGATAGGGTGATGCGGTTCTCAATTGATTAACTGTGTCTAATTGTGCCAGATATATACTTGGGAGTCTGAGAGTCAAAGTATGAAAAGAATATTCTCTTGCCATAGTCCTAATAATTATTTATGTATATCGTGTGTATATATTTATATTTATCACAGTGTCTCTATGATCGTCTAGGATGTTGAGTGTATACCATAACTCCCTATCTATACCTAAAACTGAACGAAAATTCCATGAACAAACCTTCTTTCCTAGCGCTGTGAAACACAATATCACGGTACTGTTTTTCAGCTAACTATAAAAGGGTCGTTTTCAAGTTCAAAGTAAAATAAAAATCCTTTTTAAGCCATCCTCGTAAATGATCAATTCCTAACCAATTTCCACTATTATTGTGTATCATGATGTTCACTCATTTACCCTTATCCTCGAGTGGCCTATAGTCCTTGACAAACGATGACTCCCTTGCAAAAATAAATTTAAAAATATGCAAATAAATTTTAAAAAAACTAAATAAAAAACTAAAATGTCTCCGCTGCATCCTGGGCAACGCTGGGTGTATAGATATGGTAAAAAAAACTAATTCATTTAGTATGAGATGATTTTGACAGAGTTATGTGGTTGCCTCTATAGTATGAATCAAAACCTCAAAGTGTAACGTGTGATGTTTCACGTTTGTTGACTAAACATCTCACAAATCGTCTTAGAAAAACTGATACTTGACATACTAATGGAATTATTTATGGGAAACGTGTTCTTTGCTTCCTGAAAGCGGCCCCTGGATTCATTCATGTATTCATGAGGCTGGGCTGCCATGTTATGTTCGGTGGCGAAAGAGTTGGCGGTCCATCTGTGAACTGTTGCCATAAAGGTTACTAGGCCATCTGTCATTATTCTTGCCTTCGTCCCCCTTCGCTTTTTTGTTTACATTTTTTCGTTGCCTCGGCCAGAGTTTCACAAGGTATATGCTTGCTTTCTTTTTCTTCTTTTTTTTATTTCTGGCTTATAAGAAATAGAAGTTCAAAATTAGATGTTCTTTAGTGAACCATTGTTATTGGCCAGGAAAAGGGTAGAACAAAGAGAAATTTATGAGTGAACTCTTCGCCATAGTTGCAGACCGAGCACAGCTCAAGTGTAAAAAAAAATGAAAATATTGACAGATAGAAAGAGGATAACAGAAATGGACAATATTACATTGTTGACCCTGATACCTTCAGTTAAATGAAACCCATCTATGACTTATTTGATTCTTTCGGAAATAATATTAATATTTATTTTTAGCTATAATAAATGTAGATCGCATATTGTGTCTTGAAAAGTCGATTATGTGAGACACCTGTCGTTATCCAGAATGTCTTTGATTGACTAAATAAATTCTTTAAATATTTTCAATTCTAGAATAGAATCGTTAGAATATCGCATCTATTTCGCCTAAATTGCGCCAAAGTAAATCATTGAATAGAGCTATCTATTAGAGCAGCGTAAAGATTAAAATATTGTATTGCATGAAAAGGAAACGTGATATAAGCACAGGTTCGGGTCAAGAGCCTACTGAAATCTCCTTTCTTTTTGTATAGAACTTGACTTCAGCAAGCTATAACACGTCAGCGAATATCCTATTCAGAAGTCGACTCAACAAGACATGATAAAATGAAATATAAAAGATTTGTATCAGCCAATCAGATGTATGAAAAATATATACCCTCCCACATTAAAAAATAAAGATTTTAATTCATTTCCTCGCAATGGAATTCATACATAAGAAAATAATACAATGAAAACATCATCATCATCATCATCATCATCATCATCATCATCATCGCTGTCGTCGTCGTCGTCGTCGTCGTCGTCGTCGTCGTCGTCGTCGTCGTCGTCGTTGTCGTCGTCATCATCATTGTAACATCTATTTTAAGTGCAGGCATTCAAAGCATCTATAGACTGTCTTCATGGATGCATTCAATCCTGCTGTATTTATTTAAGTTAGGATTCTTCGAAAGACAACTCTAACAATATTTGTGTTTCTCCTCTTAGGAAGTACTCGTTCTGTGCTCATCATTTACTCGTTCTCGTTGTAATTAGTCTCGTTGTACTTCTGATAGGTAGCAAAATGACCTATAGAATTATTTTCTTTTAAAAGTCATTTAATTATTCATATTTCAATCAATTTGCAATCACACCTTACACTGCTTATCACCAGGTTCTTATACATACATGAATATGAATGCTGTATTCACCGAGGGCTGGGTCATGTCGTTTGATGTAATAAAAGTCACCGGCATACATCTTACTTTAGTTATTATTCATTCCATGCAGCAACACGTTCTTATTCAATCACGCTTGTCCAGTTAGTTGCAAGGTATAAAAAGAGAGGAAGCGGGGTAGAGAGTCAATTCCTGAACTTTTAAGCCTATTGCTTAATTCTATCCTCACTATATCAGCAGTTTAATTAATAATCTTATTTTGTTCAAAATCGTATCAAGACTCCTTAATTATCATGTTTTTCTCATACCATCTTAAACGCATCTTCGCAGTTGAACAACTCCTTCCAAACTATCTGTCGTTTATCTGACGTCATATCCAACTAAATATTATTGACTTCGTTTCTCACGATTTCTAGCTTATACAATAACTAGCCAGGGTGCCCGGCGTTGCCCGGATGTTTGGAGGTGTGTGTTGAACAAAAAAACAAAAAATAGTAGAAGGCAGGCAGGCTCGAACTCGTACAGCGAAGGACGAAAGGAATGTGAAAAATAAAACGTGATGCCTTTGCTGTTGCACCCATTGCCAAACCGGAAGTAGCGAAAGTTTAAATTTAGGCTAGTCAATCGAAAAGAGGGGATGACTTTCGAAAATATCGGCGAAAAAAGCGATCCCTCATAATAGAAAAGTGCCCAGTTGAAGTTTTAACCAATTTTTCGATATTTCTCGCAAAAAAAGTCGAGCTTCAAACGGTACCAATCTCGTGAAAATCCATCGCTTTTGTCGAAAGCTTTAGGCATACATACATACATATATTAAAAAAGAACAGGTGACATTTATATGATGGAAGATGGCCGAACATAAAAATCCTCATGACAACTCGTTGGAAAAATATCTTGTTTAAAACATAATTTCAGATTTATTTCATAAAATATATTTCATCGAATATTTATACTAGAAAACATATCTACCAGTATTTAAAGTATTTTTATAATATTGTCTACTTATTAATATGCACTAAAAAAGATTTCCTGGTCAGGCACGAATATGTCGGTTTCAATAAATATGCTCGATCGTAAACTGTGCTCTACTTCGTTCATCTTGAAACTCATTCGTAATAAGGGATACATGTTTTTAATTTTATTATTTTTATTGATTTTTTCATATTATGTATTTCCATTTTTATTTTTCTTCTTATCAATAGTCATTGACTGTGTAGAGATGTATTGCTGGTTGGAAGAGGTTTTACAAAAAATATGGTAAAATTGTTATGTTTACAATGTTTTCATCGAAAGAAAAGTTAAAAAATAACATTGGTAATATGAGTTCGAGTAATAAAACCTGTGACCACTGTAGCCTTACTAAAAAGAGACAATATTTCTTGCAAACAACTGTTTAATCAAAACGAACAAAACATTAAACGGAATCTTGTGCACCGTAGGTCATCGCTTGTAAGCACAATCAATTAAGAAAGTACTAGATTTTACATACGGATTGGTCTTTATTCTTTTCATCGTGGCTTTCCATGAGTGTCGCCGTTGATCTTTATTATTGCATCATCCAGTGACTGCTTATCTCAGAGGAATAATTCAACAAGGAGACTTGCTTACAGTTTTAAAGATTTTATTGACGAAAGAGGTTCTTTTATGAGGGGAGAGACAAAAACATTATTCCTTCAAAAGATAGGTTAAAATCAGTTCTTTTTTACTTAATTTCCTTAGCTTAAAATAAGTTACTGATAATCACAGATCGAAACATTGCCATGCCCTTATAGAGAAGCTGGTACATGTCTATATTAAAAAAAAATTATTATTAGTATATATGGTTATTAATTATTGAGCACTATTATAAGGATACGGTTGATATTGTTTTAATTTTTATCCCATGCTCCGGTAGGAATTAACACTTCCTACACGAATGATTGCGAAAGCACGAAATATTAGTGCTTGTAAGTATTAAAAAATAATTATTATTTATAATTATAAACTCGTTTTTAGGAAGTATTAAAGTTGCCTCAGAAATATAAACTAAAAAGCAGTCAACTAACGTTTATACACCGTTCACGAGTTCACTTGTTTTAACCCTCTCGACTGCTTACTGTATGCGCCCGAATTCAGCGTTTATATGTTGCTAAATTTCCTTAAATCTCATAGCAATTCTTTGTGGCCTGGAGGTAACAGCTTAGTAAATGGAGTCAAACATGGCTTCCTGGCTGACTTCCCATCTCCTGACCGGTAGTATGTCACTTCCTACACAGATGATTTCGAAAGCATAAAACACTAGTGTCTGTAGGTATAAAAAATGTTTATTATTATTTATAATTATTACATATATATAAAAAAACAACAAGAACATTTAAAACATCTAAAGGAACCACATATCCGGAATGAAGCGCTGAAAACAAAAGAAAAAAACCTCCAAACATGGAAAACTCTCATTAAATAGAGAAAAATGGCCTACTACCGTGCAGTCAAATGCAGCGACACCGCCCTAACCTACAGGACATTTTTAACCATGGAGGAGCAGTTTATCCCAAACAAATTCCGAGAAAAAGTCACACCACAAGACACAGAGGAACAGAAAAAAATTAAAAAAGCCCTAAACATATCAAAACTACAAGCTGAAATCGAAATACACGAGGACAGAAAGATACACCTCACAGAGGAATACACCAAAATCGACGATAAAATACTCACCGACATCAGAAAACTATGCCCCAAGGAGACCCACCAATTCCTTATTGGACTTTGGGAGTCTGAATGCAGAGAGGAGGAGGAAAAATCCAAAAGAATTATCGAAAGGAAGATAACCTGGCTAAAGAATCTTCCAGAAAAAGAAAAAAACGAACAAGTACCGAACATGACCAGTTAAACCTACCAAAAACCGAAGCATACCCGATTCCAACAGCTGGAGAGATTCCAAAACAAAGGTAAGAAACGAGACACACATCACTCTCAAACATACCCACACAACAGACCCAAACACACTCAACGAAACGACCGGAACACATCCATACCATACACTCATCCCCACCAACAAACTGAACCAAAACTCCCATATAGAACACCACACATCCACACAAGAACACAGATATCATACAAACACAAATACTACTACCAAAATGCTCCAAAAAACAACATATCAACAACCGACAACCCACTACCACATGACAACACTAAAAGATACAACCTCCCACAACAATACGAAAATAGTTACTACCAACCACGTCACCCAACTCAGCCAAGAACCCACTATCTCTTACCCCACCTCACCAACACAAACCACCAAAAAATCCCCCTACTTATCAACCCCCACCGTAACAACCCAATGGAACTAAACCATCCCTATAGATACCACCCAATACAAAACAATCTTTACAACACCCATCCCCAATACCCCACAGTACAAAATCGACACCAAAAATACCCCCCCACACAAACACAACCAATCCGAATACCCCAGGTACCATCATAACCCATACACCCCCACAAAACGACACAACCAACCTCCCAACCGAATCAACGAAACTAACGACCCTCACAATCATTTTTTAGGAATCCCTCACAAAATGACAACACCAGACTAGACAACAAAAATCCCAAAGTCATCAACCTATCTACAGAGACGCTTACAAAGGACGAAATTGAAGTACTAAAACTGGGCCTCAAATTCTGCCCAACTCCCAGAAGTAACATAGCAGAGTTAAAGAAAGACCTCAAAGAATTTGAACGCAAATTTAGACTCATAGACATACTTAACGACAGTGATAACACAACAGACGACTCTCTAGTGAAGAACAAATCAACATACTTCCCCAACAAACATAACAACACAAAAGAACTAAATACCTTCTTTGAAACACTCTGGAGCCTCAACCCCCAACAAAAAGAAAACCCCACCAGTAATCTAACATGAAAACAAAATCAAGCACTTAAAAAAATCCAACACAATAACAACTTAGTTATAAAGGAAGCAGACAAAGGTAGTGCAGTAGTTATAATGAATAAGAACTTCTATAAAACAAAAAATTCAGAATCACTAGGGAACGAAAATTATTACAAACCAATTAGCTCCAACATAGACGACACAACCATATCTAAAATAACAAAACTCTGCACAACATACAATAGTACATTAACTAAAAAAGAAAAAGACTTCCTTACAAACTTCACAACAAAAACAAACATCTTCTATGGACTACCCAAAATACACAAATCTAACTAGGTAAGACATGCCATCAACATACAAAAGTCAGATTACATAAGCACCCCAAACCCCAACGACCTCACATTCAGACCCATAGTAGCAGGACCATCATGCCCAACAAGCAGACTTAGCAACCTAATAGATATACTATTACAGTCCTTCACCAATCTAGTCAGAAGTTTTGTAAGAGATAACACACGCTTCCTTAGCTCCCTACCACAAACAGTAGACGATGGGACAATACTAGCCACATTCGACGTTAGCAGTCTATATAGCAATATCCCACACAATCTAGGAAAAGAATCTATCGCATATTGGATTGACAAACATACACAGACTTTACACCCCAGATTCAATAAACAATTCGTGATTGATAGCATCGACATAATCCTCAATAACAACTCCTTCCAATTCAATCAAGACAACTACATCCAAATACTAGGCACAGCGATCGGTACCAAAATGGCACCGACATATGCCACCCTTACACTCGCTTTCCTAGAAGAGACCCTTTATGAAAGGATAGAGCAAAAGTACGGGCACAATATAAAAACACTCTTCATAAAATCTTGGAAAAGATATCTAGACGACTGCTTTATCCTCTGGAGAACCTCATGGGGGGATATCAAAGAACTCCACACTTTACTACAAAATCTACACCCAAAAATAAACTTCACACTAGAACAAAGCCCCACAGAACTACCTTTCCTAGACATCCTAGTAACAACAAAAAACAACAACATAAGCACAAACATCTACCACAAACCCACAGACACTCAGTAATACCTCCACTTGAAAAGCCACCATCCTAAAAACTGTATAAAATCAATACCCTACTCCCTAGCACGTAGAGTCTGCACCATAGTGACAGACAGACACCTCCGTGCAACTAGACTGAACGAACTACAAATAACACTGCGGAAAAGAGGATACCCACTACCACTAATACAGAAAGGTATTGAACTGGCTGAAAAAATTCCAATAGACCAACTAAGAACCCCAAAAGAACACAACAAAGAACAAATTCTAGCATACGTCTCTACACACAACACAAACAACCCAGAACTATTCACACAGATAACAAAAAACCTTATCCTCTTCAATCAGAACGACAAACTAAACAACATACTTAAAACAACAAAAATAATAAAAAGCAAACGCCAACCCAAAAACTTAAAACACATCCTAACTTCCTTAAAACTCGTCCCACACACTACAAAAGGAGCTACAAAATGCAACAAACCGCGATATGGAGTATGTGACATAATAATAGAAGGTAACACATACACATCCAAAAACCCAGCACAAACATTCAAAATAAAAAAGGATCTAAATTGCACCTCCAGAAATGTAGTATATGCACTAAGATGCACAACATGCAACAAATCCTACATAGGCGCCACCAAAAATTTCAGCAATAGAGTGGCCTTACATAAGAGCAACATCAAAATTGCAATTGTTTCAAAACACGTTCACACATGCAGTGGAAACAGCTTAAAAATAATGCCAATCTTCCAAACAGACAATTATTTTTATTTACTTACACAGGAAAAAAACTTCATCACCAGATTCACTCCTGGACTGAACAGAGCCTAATATCAACACACAAAAACATGAAATGCAAGGCACACTCGCATTCACATCCATATACATATACATAAACACACCCACACATGAATCAGAACCGACACATTAAAACACACACACATGCGCGCATACAACCACACACAGACATAACACTCCTATCTCTAATACAACACACTGAGCAATACCAACCCTACTTAATCTCGAAACCAACAACACTAGGAAACACCTAGAACCACAGTATAATATTTGTTCCAACACCTCGCTCCCTCCTCAGTCAGTGGGGGAGAACCTCTCCATGACTGAGACAACTATCATCCCTTCTATCATCCCCCTCCCATACCTATACCCCCTCCAATTGCCCCCACCCTCTGGGGAACAAAATCTTCCCCACACTAGGAACCGATCCTGGGTCTGGCCATACCCACATGGGGAGACAAATAAATAGAAACATTAAAAAATCCCCTATTTTAAATACACCCCTCTTTCTAAACAAACATAATATAAGACTAAAACGAAAAATCACAATACTAAAATCCAAGAATCCAAAAAATAAATATCAAAATAGAATGAAAGCACCCCTCCCCACACATACACATTAGTAATGACCTCGGACCACAGCTGCCTTCTTAAGAAAGCAAATAACCCCAAAATACTATAAAACAATATACACATTCCCAAACCAATAAAACCAAACACACACACGCACACACACGCGCACACACACGTAAACACACACGCGCACACACACGCGCACACACACACACACATCCTACCCCACCCTAAAGGAAAAGAAAAACACATTAGCAGAAAGAGATAGCGACTGACTACAGCCAGGTCAAAATCTCCCTGGACAAACCAAATAAAAAAGCCATAAAAGAGCCACAAAAAAGCCATAAAAAAATCAATAAAAATTTAGCATACCAATGTATAATAAACACTTACAAGCCTCCACCCCTTGGAAAAACTTCAAACTAACGAAAATCGCCATTTTTACACATTTGAAAATAATTTCTGACAAGGACGCATCAGACCGTCTGAAGCGTACATAAACGATTTCAATGACTTAAAAACATTATTACAATGATCCAAACATAATTCTCAATGAAAAACCAAGACACTGAATAATAAAATAATGTTAAAAAATACACATTGTTGGTGATTACTCCCTTATTTAAATATACACCTTTCTTTCGTTGGAATTTATTAACCCATTTTATATATATATATATATATATATATATATATATATATATATATATATATATATATATATATATATATATATTAGTGATGGGACGATTCTAAAATTTTTCTCGATTCTGATAGAATTACCGATTCTCTTCAAAATCTTTGATTCTGATACAATTATCAATTCCGATGCCAATTTAAAAATAATTTCTAAATATGCAGTTGATTTTTTTACTTTTTTGGTGAGGGTACTACTGTAAAAACCTACATAGTATGTGTATATGATTTCGCAAACATAAAAATACACTTTAGAATTGATATATCCATTTTAGTTTTACTGATAATTTAAAAATCAATAAATATTTATCATTTCCTCATTAATACGAGCCGTGAAAACTTAAGTTCTAAACAAAAGACCAATTAAAAGAATCGTTTTTGGCATCAGAAAATAGAAACCATTTTTTTCCTATTTCGATACCGATTCCGATACCAATTCCGATGCTTCAGAAAGTTCCAATTTTTTCAATTCCTGAATTCAATTCAGATTTATCGTCCCAACACTAATATATATATATATATATATATATATATATATATATATATATATATATATATATATATATTGTAGTTCTGAAATATATTACATCAGTTTTATTATTATAAATGTATGCTCATACATTTTACTTTATTAATCTTTTGCTGTTTACTAGCTTCGAAATAGTAGTTAAATTGAAAGTGCAGTAATTTTCTTTGTATATTTCTCATTACACTCATTTATATATATATATATATATATATATATATATATATATATATATATATACACTCACACACACACACAAACACGTGTACACACACACACACACACACACACACACACACACACACACACACACACATATATATATATATATATATGATATATACTGCCATTATGGAGACCCATTATATCCAAACAAAATGCTATCAGATACGGACGAACATTGAAAATAGTCAGAAGCAGATAATAAATTTCAATTTTATGATACGATTATTTTCCCATGTAGATATCTCTGCAATTCGATAACAACTTAGATATGGTTTTACTGAACCTGAGAAGTGGCAGTAGTAAAAGCATCAAAATTACATGACATATATCACCGGACAAGATAAAGGCAATAAAAGACTGCAGCAGGAAAGGAGGGAAGTATTTATATATATTATTTTACATATTGTGCCTGTTATTTTTGTTCGGTTGTTATATACAGAACTTTGCGCTCGTCGTCCTCTCCAGTCTTTTGAGGGTGTCTTTTTGTTATCATCTTCAATGCCTACAGAACGGAGCTAAAACTGCCCACAAGTGGAGGAATTTGATATATAAAAGACTAAACAAAAGGTTTATTGAAACATAACAATAGTTACATAATGGATGGTCCTATGGCGGATAGTGATTATATCAGCTAGTGTTTATCTTGACAAGAATCGAACTAAGTACATGTCAAAATAACATGATGATTGGGAAATTAACCAATTCTGACAACGAATATTCATAAAAAGATGTGGGGTGCGTTAGCAGCAAAAGAGCTTGCCATAACTTTCAAACCGTGGTCTAAAACAGATCGACCGTAGTCGAGAATTCATATTAACTTTACTACGCCATTGGAGTGGTTCTATCTAGATGGAGTTGATATGGTTAGAAATGCTTACATCTAAAACGAAACTACAATTGATTTTCTACATAAATTGTTCACATGTTTCGGAATCATGGATTGTGTAGTATCCTATAACAGCACTTTATTCACGTCCAGTCAATTCGAAGGGTTTTATCAGTCGTTTCTTAGAGAACACTTTACAATCGTGCTGCATCATGCAAGAAGCAACGGCTTAGTGGATCAATTTGTTGATACTTTTAAATGAGCGCAAAAAGCAACAGCTACTGAGGATTGAATCTTCAACCTCCAAAAGTGTAACTTTTATAACTGAATTTTACCAAGCACCCTATCAGCTATGCCAGGGATCGTTGTAAGATAAACCATGTTAGAAATCTCTGACTTGCTACTTAATAACTAAACAAGATCGAGCAAAGATAATTAATACTCTCTCTCTCTCTCTCTCTCTCACTTCATCTCTCTCTATTTCTCACAGTAGATCATTACTAAGAAGAAAGTTACATCACTTAATTGTATCACTCACTCTATATATTTCTTCTATCTTATGTAGCCAGGCCGAGCAAACGAATATTAACAAATATGAATGTTGTTTTTATGGTTGGTTGATTAAAAATTATTGTGATAAATTTATTCTCACATAATTTAGAACTCTGTCAGAGCGAAAAATTGACACAACAATGAAAGCAAACTTACCAGGTTGATGTAGCGGGTCGAGCCTTCTTATCATTTGCAAAAACGCTCTGTGTCGTTTAAGTCTTTTAGGTAAAGTTCTGATGAAGTGGTGTTTTTTTTTCTTCTTCTGTGAAGGATTTCGTAGTTTCTTGTTTAGAGTCCAAAAATTTCACTTTTTTTCAAGGCACCGATATTCCATAAAAGTGGGGATCCCAAGTCAGCATAGTTGCTGATTTAAAAAGACGATATTTCGTCTGAACGGAAAACCTAATGAGTTAGGTGAAATTGTCTTACGGTGTCGAGATAAATAGGGACTAATTCGCCCTTAGATTAATGAGTCCATCAAAGCTTCGATGATAAACACTAAGTAACATCCATCGTGTTAGGAAGCTAGCCAGGAATTGACTTTTTGTCCGTTTGAATTCTCTGTGTGTCCGCGGGGTTTAAATTTAAACTAACTAATCAGCGAGGCTGTAATAAAACAAAGGTATCAATTCATATCAACCAATGAATGTTCGCATTTCAAGTTATGCAATTTCTGACATTATTTGGGAAGTGGTAATGATAATTGAAAAATAATTTCTTTTATTTATTAATAAAGTTGAAATAAAAAATTGAATTTCTTGTTTTCTATTTGGACATCATTCATTATTTTACCGGCCAATAAGAATGAATCATTTATTTCGCCCTAGTAATATGACGTTGTGCAAGATGTCGGCCGTTGGTGATCAGTTCTACAACTAAAAAAAAAAAAAAATGAGGATACAGACAAAATCCGACAATGGCTAAGAAAAGAAAAGAAATGTATATGTGCTGGAAAATATAAAGGTCACGTATTTATATTTCAAAGAAATGAATATGTATCCGTTAGAAAAGTTATGCTTCAATGAGTCAACAGGAAAAATGATGGATTGTTGCTATAAGATAGTGGTGATGATTACCCTGGCTGAGGATTCTATAGTGTTTTATCACGGACAACTATTTCTTTTGGTGTGTAGAATTTTCGCTGGTCGGAGAAAAAATTGCAGATGGTGATGATGCTCACCTTGAGCTATTATTACCGTTTTATTTATTTTTTATTTTTATTTTTTATGAGGCAGTCATCACTTATCAAGGCCCGAAAGCCACTGGAGTATGAGCAAATGAATGTAAGATAGTAGTGTGATAATCATTAATAGTGTAAATTGTGTACAATTTGCTTATTTAAGGGGATGGTGAAACAAGATCTTGTTTACATAAAACTTGAATGCTACCATATTTTGTCGACCAGGAAACAGGCAAATATAACAGTGTTCCACAGGTGCGTATTTCTAAGAAAAAAGCTGTGTTTGTGGAACCTGCATTTAGATTTAGGCACAGATAGAGAAGAGGGGAAACTGTTGATAATGGTTATAGCTTGTTAAGTGTTTTTGTGAAAGTTTGGCAAGGTGGGGACCATAGATTGAAGCTCAGACGTGCACTTGCTATGAAAATAAAAATAGAGCAGAGACATGCTCGCAACGTCTTTTCTGTGAGAAAGAAGCTGCAGGAAAGACAAAAGTGAATCATCTATCAGGTTTCGAAGCAAAACGAGCTGCTGTAGTTGCTATGATGATAAGGATTCTGATGACAGTCATTGTTGTTGTGCTGTAGCAGGAGTGGGGAGAGCTTCTGTTGCTGTCATCATCATATTACTGAAAGTGCCGTTGTGTCCAATCAGTGATTCCAGGGAAAAGGAGGACTGCTGTTAGATTACCTGAGGTCAACCATAAAGGCGAGACTCTGTTTGTAAGACTGAAATTAAGAAACGCATACTTTTTATACTAATTCGCCAGCTGGTGCTGATATGCCACTCGCATTAGATCTGATTAATTGGCTTGACTGACGATATTTGTCGAAAAAAAGAGATTATGTTGGTTTCTGTTACACAGTTTAAGGTCTTCAATGATTAACAGGCACCCTGCACCTGTTGCCTTGGCTGGGGGAGACAGGAGGTAAAATAGAAAGAACTCAATGACTAATGTACCAGCTTTATTCAGATGATGTACACATTCTTACACATTAGCAACAGTCAAGAGAACAGAAACGAATTGCTACTCACAACTCTGCACACTCTAACAAGAACAAGGTAAACTAACACACATACACAATGCTAAATACTGACATTTATATTACTTACACACCTATCTGCAGAAAAAAAGAAACTGTGTTGGTTTCTGTTACACAAGTTAAGCCCTTCAAGAATTAAAAGTCTGATTTTTTTTGTTTTGTTTTTAGGAGGGCTAAATCATTAATGGGTTCGGGATGAAAATATCATATCTGTTTGTTTTCTTTTTAAGGCCAGTAATATAAAAGCATGATTGGACTGTGTTGTATTTGGAGATTGATGAGTGATTATATCAGCCCCAGTTTCTGATATTTAGACAGTAAGCTATCTAATAATTACCAAATAGATCAATTACAAATTTTGAAAATATGAAAGAAAGACATTTTTTTTTGTTTAATTGTCCACTTTAATCTTCGCAAAACTCTTTTCACGCCTGACCTGAGATTCTGTACAAAAGAGATTTCAACTCAATGAATTTTCCAAATAGTTCTACACATAAAACTTTATCAACTGCCATTTTATTTTATTATTAAAAATTTTTTTTTGTCAAACTCTCTCCGCCTACTTCGCCTCCTCATTTAATCAAAAAATTTATCAAAAAAATAAATAAATAAAATAAAATAAAATAATAATAGTAAGACATTCTTATTAATTCAACCAAGTTGAATCTATTGGCTTGGTTAACAGTGAATGGCATAGCATTTAGGCCTGAAGGAATATAGTGAAAAGGTATCCTCCCAACCAATTCTTTTCCGCCTGCCTTCCAAGAAGAAGAAAATGATTACATTTCTAGCAGACAATAAACCAATAAAATCTAATTAAAATAATAATAATAAAAAAAAGCTTTTCAGTTTCTTTCACGCAGCTCATTTCATAAATTTTCATCTCCTTTTCTTCTGTGAAGCGTCATTTCTGTCTAATCAATATGAATCGATGCTTTCTTTCTACACTGATACCTAAAACGTCAAATGAGATAGAAATCAGTTACGACTTTTATGTATAACTAGCCTGGGTGCACGGCGTTGCCCGGGTGTTGGGAGGTGTGTGTTCAGCAAAAAAAAAGTGTTAGTAAGCAGGCAAGCTCGAATTTGTATCTAGAAGGAGAAAAAGAACGTGAAAAATAAAACGTGACGTCTTTGCTGTTGCGCCCATCGCCAAACTGAAAGTGACTAATGTTTAAATTTAGGCTAGTCAATCGAAAAGATAGGATAACTTTCGAAAATATCAGCGAAAAAAGCGAACCCTCCCTGTAGAAAAGTGCCAAGTTGAGGGTGAAAGAATGAATGTTTTTGACCAATTTTTCGATATTTGTTGTCCGAAGGGTCGAGCTTCAAAACGATATGAATCTCTTGAAAATCCATCGCCTCTGTCGAAAGTTTTAAGTAGACATACATACATACAGACAGACAGGCAAACAGACAGACGGGTGAGATTTATATAATAGATTTTATTCAATGACGCCGGAATAATGCTGAAAAGCAAATGGCTGGAATTAGTTATCCTCTTTCTGTACGCGTTTTTCTTTTTTTTATTACCCCCCCCCCCAACAAGGTATATAGCTACTTGGACGTAAAGAGCTACTATTTGGGACTATGCCTAAGAAAGATAAACAAGATATTGGTTTACATTACATTAAAACTTCTGCATATCAGTACAGCCAGGGAAGCATGCAGCAAGAGGGGGATTCCAAAGTCTAGTTGTCCGAGAGAAGACGCTATTAGAATAGTCCATTAGAGCATATTCCATTAAAATATTTATAAAACAAGCACAGATATGCAACATTGCAGCGATGAGACAGGGTTGGAGTTTAGTTGACAAACTAATTTTTTTACCCTATCCCAGAGGGAGAGGCTAGTGGTAGATGCACCAGCCCAGATGTGGCAACAATCCTCCATACACGAGCAAATAGTGGCGTTTTAGTGGTACAGGATACTCTGAGATGTAGAGTAGTTTTCTAGCTCGATAGAGGGAACCCACCTTCTTTGCAGCAGCCTTTGCAATATCCTCAATGTATTTGTTCCAGTTCATATTGCCCGTAAATATTAAGCCAAGCAGTTTGAAGGAAGAATTTTCTGTTAGGGTGTTATTTGTCATGGATATCTGTGGTTGGAGAGGTGTCTTGTAATGGTTAAAGGAGAGCAGCTTAGTCTTACTAGTATTGTTTACAATTCATTTGCGGCCTCATTCCACTAAAGAATGAAGGTCATTTTCTAATGATTCTGCCATTGTCTTAGATGTACGTACATCCATTCTACCCTCGTGCATGTTATAGAGCGTTGTATCATCAGCAAATATACTCCTCAAACACAATATTATCAGGGAGGTCGCTTATAAATATCAGGAATAATAGTGGTTCAAGGATCGACCCCTGAGGTACTCCTGAGGTACTCCTGCATTAGTGTTATGCTGCTTGGGTATACGTCCATCACTGACAACCTGGATCGTCTTATTGTCTAAGAAGGATCTAATTATATTTAGTATACGTCCAGTTATACTGTAGGATTTCATTTTCATTGCCAGCCCTTTGTGCTAGACTTTGTCAAAGGCCTTGGATATATCAAGGGCCTCACTTGCCTTATCCAGTACATAGTGTATGCGTTCAGAGATGACTGTTGCAATATCTGCAGTCGAATGACATTGCCTAAATCCATACTGTTTGTCAGATGCTTGATTAATTAAGGTCTCAAAGATTTTAGCGAAAAGGAAGAGGAGACTGATATGGTGATAATTGAGAGGGTCGGTCCTTTCACCAGGATTCTTATACAGTGGTACCACAGAATCCATCTTCCAGTTATTAGGGAAGCAAGATCATCAAGGCATTTATTGTAGAGCTTAGAAAGTATAGGGGCTATCTCAGCTAAATATTTCTTAATGAGTATAGCAGGGATGAGATCAGGCCTACACGCCCTGGAGGTATCTAAGTTTTTTATGATATCTCAGAGATGAGAAGGGGTGATTTTTACATCATCTAGTGTTGCTTCAATCTGCATAGGGAAATTTGGGAATAAGTTGTTTGTTTGCTCTAAGGTGGAGTTAAAGGCGAATTGTTGGACAAGCAGTTCCACCTTCTTGACCAGCGTGCATGCAACCTTTTGGTTGTTGGATAGTGGAGGAATTACTGATTGATTACTGATTCACTGCACTATTATAGATTTTCCAGAAATCACGAGTTCTTATCTTTTGCGATTCTATGCGTTCCCTGATTATTGCAGCATGCTTTCCTTTGACTGTCACTATTTCTCTCTTACAATGATTTCTAGAGTCTATGAATTTTTGCCTATTTGTATTTGACTTATAATGTACGAACTAGTGGAATGTATGCTGTCTTGTGAAATGGCAGCTACACAATCTGTTGTGAACATGGGGGTAAGTGGGGCTTGCTATAATACTTCCGTGTTCGAATATGTGCTTCAATGCCCAATTTTCACAATCCAGTTGTCTTATTAGCACACTGTTCAGCAGAGAAAGAAGATATTGGTCAATAAAGCATCTCTGATATATACTCTGATAGTTTCCCAGTCAGTCCTTTCGTAGTATCTTGTTGCTTTGAGCAATAGCTCCTCACCCTGAGGTTGACATTTAAGTGTGAGGTCAACTGATACCACTAGGTAGTCTGCGTTTCCAAGTGGACTGTGAGCGTTAGTCACATTATTCGGTTCATTTTAAGACAAGCTCTCTTCATCACCTAAAGCAAGTAAGTTTTCACATAAAAATGTTAACTCACAATATTTTACCCCCCCCCAAAAAAAGTAACAGGTATATGTGAAAGTAATAAAACAATGCGAATAAAGGAATTCCAATCAACAAAATCAGTTTTCTTCAAAATTCTCAAGCAAGTCGAAATATTGAAGGACCTCAATGACATATGCTCAAGAAGAACACTCAAGCACCACCATCACCACAACTACCACAATGTTTTTTTTTTACATAATAATAGTCGATGTTCTAAATCGACTATCAGCAAGGCCACTCTATGTTGCCCCAGCATAACATAACATTATTAATGACTAGCGGGGGAAGAGGGCACCTGGTCTTGCCCTGTCATAAAATATGTTTAAAAATATATTTAATTCATGCAGATTTCGTATTTATTTTTACAGTGCGCATTCTCTATTGAATAATATATCGTATCTAATATCTAGTACATATTTCAAAAGATTAAAAGCGAATGGGTCGGGTGCCATCAGATAGAATCGAAACCAAAACATTTAGCACTCCATTCACATTTTCTACTGTTTGAGCTATTGACAGATAGATGAGAAAGATTTAAAATTGAACCACGTCAAACTATGAATGAATTTGCGCATGTGCGAAAGTAATAGAATATGTCAGCACATTCAACTGAACATTTGCATTTCAACTTACCGACATATTTCTGTACGCGGTATTCATCCATCCAAACAAAGATTTTACTCATTATAAACCATTCCTAGTGTATAACTATTTCCTGTTTATTTTAGTGTTATGCGACCACTGAGTTGAAGAGTTGAACGGTTTAATATTTTCATACAGACGAACATACACATACATCTACTGTTATATTTATATAATACTAGCCTGGGTGCCTGGCGTTGTCTGGGTGTTTGGAGGTGTGTGTTGAGCAAAAAAAAAAAGGCAGGCTCGAACCTGTGAGGTGAGAGCGGAAAAGAAAGTAAAAGAAAATCTGACGTCTTACCGCTACTCAATAACGCAACCAGAAGTTCGGAACGTTAAAATTAAGCAATGCCAATCCAACTGATACGATGAGTTACAAAAATGGCTTGCAAAAAATTGACCCCTCCTTGTAGAAAACCGCCCAGGTGCGGGTGAAGGAATTAATGCTTTTGGCGAATTTTCTGATATTTGTCGTCTGAGCTTTGAAATGATATCAATCTCGTGAAAATCTGTCGCCTCTGTCAAATGTTTTAGGCAGACATACATACATACATACATACATACATACATAAAAAGGCTTCCTTCAGTCTTGACAGACTATGGATACCCACTGTAAGGGTGCCTGCGCGTGAAATTTTTGTGGCAGCAGTTGCGTAATCTCCAACCACACCTATCCTGATTCGACACTGTTGAATACCAGTGGCAAGTGGAGGTTCAGGACGACTGGAAATAATGCCGAGATAAGCAGAAATACAGCGCCTGGAATTCTACTAGGCTTGCTATAATACTTTCGTGATACGACAAAATCACGTTGACACACCGGTTCTCCTCAGATCACCGAAGTTAAGCAACATACATACGTACATACATACATACATACATACATACATTTAAACAGACAGGTGAGATTTATATCATAGATGAAAGTTATTCACAATATCTAGTTATTTTGAATATCTGGTAAGGGTTTACTTGTAGGATAAAATATTCGAATGTCAGGTTGTCCTGACAAACCCTTGTGCAGAAAGACGGAAGACACTCAAGAATCATATTGAGCAGATAAAAACGTGGATTCAATACGTTTTTATTTGTTATATTGCGATACATTTTAGACATTTGTGCGTGTGTGCTCACATATACGTATGCATGTGTGCGTTTTCGCTGTAAGCGTATGTCAATTCTTTCAGCTGAAACAGGAAATACGATATTATGACGTCATTTCCCAACGCAACACTGACACTTTAATCGCTCCCTCAACGAGAGCGTTGTTGACCATTTTATTATTTTTTTTCTGTCTTCTTTATTTTCCTGTCTTTGTTGTCTTATCCGTTAATTTTGCCTGCGTTCTTTTCTTTTTTCTTTCTCTCTATTTTCTTTGTCGCTTCAAAAATAAAGTAAGTTTCAAATGAAACTGTTAACTCAAAGTATTTTCAACTACTAAAAGTCGTTCCAAACCTTTAAACGTAACACGTCTATGTGAAAGCAATAAACCAGTGCGAATTTACAAATTCCAATAAGAGCGGGTCAGAAACATCATTTTTTTTTCCAGAATTTTTAAGCTAGCAATGACTCATGTAACAGCTCTAGCGGACGCACACATTCTCACACACTGGCAACAGGCAGGTTAACAGAAACGAATTGCTACTCACAACTATACACACTCTAACCAGAACAAAGAAGGACAAATACTTAAATACGTACATTACTTACACACGCATATTGACCTACACATTTCCAGGACTTGTGGATATTTACTGAATTTAAAATAAAATAAAACTTTTTATGATTTTATATTTTTATCACTTGTATAAACATGTTTTGTTATAACATTTCGTTTTACTCAATGTTTGCATTAAGGAAACTGTTTATTTTTATTTAGCACTTGTTAACTGGTGACCTTTATTTTCTCTCATATTTCATTTATTTCAATTGTTATCAAATGCATGCCTCCCTATATAAGGTAAAAAGATACTTATATATATATATAAGCCTGACGAATCCTATAGTTGGATGAAACGCAGAATATTCAGTGTAGCTTAATCGCCATATATATTTTATAAATTACTAACTAGCTCTACCTACGTATTGAGCACTTTTGAAGTAAATACTTAAAGTTTACGCATAAATCTATACTTTCGTATAGTAAATTTATGTGAATAAATGAAATAGTTATATATATATATATATATATATATATATATATATATATGTATATATATATATAATCGTAAAAAAAAACCTAGACTCAATTCTCAGCGACACTCTCCACGTTAACCAGGTTCCATCCGGTTCTCGAGAACTCAACGGCTCGATTCTCTCAAACATCTTAACTCCCAACCTTATATTATCTCATTTATGCAAATTAATGCGCAATTGAACCTGATGATTCCTTGCCTTCTCGTCTTCCATCGCTCGGGTTTCGAGTTCGCACATGCAGCCCACCTCCGTGACTGCAGTCACACTCAATTTTCACTACGATATATATATATATATATATATATATATATACATATATATGTACATATATATACATATATATATACATATATATATACATATATATATACACATATATATATACATATATATATATATATATATATATATATATATATATATATATATATATACACCTTTACCTTCATTTTTCTTCCATTGCTTCCATACCCCGATTCATACGAAATGTAGGTGTGGTTCTTGGCAATACTCAAAAACGGAGGACCTCACCATATATTTTCTTCCTGTTAATATGGTGATCATCGTTCAATTGTGCTTTACTTCTGTGTTTTCAGGTTGCTTAAAAGTGAAATTGTTCTCTCATCATTAGAATTGGAGTTGAAAATCATGCGCATTACCATAAAATTGTGTGATTAATACTTATGTATGCTGCGAAATATACTAATTCCCCACTTTATAGTGCCACTCCTGGCTTCAGATAGTATATTTTGGGGATAGTACCATCTTTGAAAAGTGGCAAGAACAGCGCTAGATGTATTTAAATTGAAAAAGATAGATACAAACATACATGTTATGAATTAGTTATCAGTTTGCAAGTTTTAATTCAACAATGGAAATTTTGGAAGGAAAGCTAGAAAACATGAATGAACAAATAAAATATATTTATATATAAGAGTAGATAGTTTGCTTGAAGCATTGTTGGTAAAGGAATATATAGAATTTTTTTTAAGCCAAAGACAATGCGGGAAAGACAGGAATTATGAAAGTAAAGAAAGAAAAACAAACAAATGTAGACGGGTATGCTTGAGTAGAGGAGTGTCTACCTTTTATTCGTCTATCTTTCCTCACCTCAATGTATAATTATTTATAACCAAGTTGCTGGTATGTCCGGTGTATGTAATATTCATATATCAACAATTTTACAGAGCTGTAAAATGTACTTTGAAAAAATCAAAGTTTGTTGAAAAGTTTTAAAGTTCTTGAATAGGAAGTAGAAAAACGCATCAGCAAGTTAGTTTCAAAGGTCCATTGTGTGTGTGTGTGTGTGTGTGTGTGTGTGTGTGTGTGTGTGTGTGTGTGTGTGTGTGTGTGTGTGTGTGTGTGTGTGTGTGTGTGTGTGTGTGTGAGTTTATCTTCTTGGGGTTCACTGGAGGTATAGCAACAAGCGTAAAGGAATTTCAGCATGGGGCACTCCTGACTTCTAGAATGGGAGTTTTTGAGGTTGAGAATCAAGGTTAAAAGTTTGGCTTCACCATTAAATGACAACTCACGTACCGAGTCAGAATTATGAGCCATAACGTGGGCGTGAGGTCACGAAATGGAATGCATGCATAAGCATAAAGATCAAAAGGAAGGAGAAAAGAAGGAAGGAAAGAAAAAGGAGAAGACCCGTGGCGATTAGAAAGTTATGCATGAGAAGCACACACGCCTTTTCCTCTCACCCCTTCCGCCAACTAGCTGCCTCTGATGCTGTGTATTGAGAGCCAGCTATGTCTGGTATTGTATATTGACAGCTATCTGGCGTGGCGGTCAGAAAAAGAACATACTGGGTTAAATAGTGTTGAACGACTTGTATGTTAATGAAAAGAGATAACTTTTTCTTTTGCCTGGAAATTTGTGTCAAAGCTCTAATTACCTTTGCGACTGTCTTTACATACTACGGCCGCCTCTGTTAAAAAGTAATCACAATCTTACACTTTGATCTTCTTCAAATGCAGGAATATTTTGGTCGAACTGGGGAATCTTTTTGTCCAACTCTTGAATCTGCACAGAATTTAAAACGGAACATTTATTTAATACATATGAGTAGCATGCTCTCATTCCTATTTTCTTTGCTACCATGTTTTATATAATAAATCGGACAATTCAAAATCCAAATAATTTTATTTGAACAGTTTATCTTCAAATCCAAACTTTGCTTGGAAGTATTCACAAATTGAAATAAATACATTAGAAATATTATCAAGACTGTTGCAAAGAAGGTGGGCTCCCTCCTCTATGCTAGAAATCTACTCACATCTGCCAGTATCTTGCATCCTTACAAAGTCACTATTCATTCATGCATGACATATTGTTACTACATTTGGCTTGATGCATCTACCATTATCTCTTCCTCTTAGACAGCGTCCAAAAAAAGAGTCTTCAAATAAATAGGCCCCACACTATCAGCTAAGTTCCAACCTTTGTTCCATCACTGATATGTTGCATCCCAGTGCTTGTTTTACAAGTACTTTAACAAAATGTGCTCTGATGAATTCATAGCACTTGTAGCCCCTCGACATGAGTACGTCGGACTACTCTGACAAGCAGAAAAATCCCACCCCTTCACGGATCCTCCTATATATTAGAAAACCTTCTTCTCTAGTAGTTTCTCCCCTTGAACTGCTATAATCTCAAATTTTTCCCTTGTTACCTGCTTTCCTGACTGTATGAACATGTTGGAATTAAAATGTAATGTGATCACTCATCTCGCTGCTCAGCTCCCTACATACTGTTTCTGTAAACATGATCCCAAACCATAGCCCTTACGTCTAAGTAGAAATATAACCTTGTTTGTGGTGAATAAGATTAAAAAATGCAATCCTAAAATAAGGTACCCAAAATTCTCTGCTTATACTGCGACAGACAGAAATATCCTATTGAACTTTTAACATCTTATTATTATAAAAATTTTAAAATAGATACTAAAAACACTTCAAACATATCTTTATTATTCACTTAAAAATCTTTTTTTTTTCATTTTATCTCGTGACTAGCTGGACTAGTATATCAGCGTTGCCCAGTAGAAATGAAATCCTCTGGCTTCCACTGTCGGGCATTTTCTGGTAGTGGCAGCTAGCGAAAGCCACTGGCTGTCATTATTTGCTTTGGGGATTACTGGTGATTAGTGTTGGTTTGTAGGTACTGGCGGATACTAGTGGGCACTGGCAGTAACTGGTGGCCATGATCAGTGTTGGCCTCCAGTGGATTGCACTAAGCTGAAATCGTGTCTTTATCTGTTGGGCATTGTTGGGCACAAGCATCTACTGACTGTCCCTAGATGCCTGTGACGGTTGCTAATGGTTAGCGATGTTTTGAGGTGTGTTTACTTGCATTTACTAGTGGATACTGACTAGTTTTCATGCTTGCCATTGTTAGTTCCCGCCATTCAGTATCAGTCATGACCAGTATCGGCCTTCAATAGATTGCTCCAAAATGAAATTGTCTATCTTCAATGGTGAGCCTGGATGGTCATTGGCGTTTTTAGATGGTAACTTGCATTTGATCATTGTCAGTCACTATCGATCCTGACCAGTATTGAGTCCCACTGGAATGCTCTGAAATGAAATGGCCTGTTTTTCATATTCATGCACTGTCATCAGCACTGGTGAGCATTTACAGGTGTTTTAGTCGAAGTCGATTCTAATTCCTTTGCAATTGTGGATTGCTACATCAACGATGACTGCTACAATATCTGTTTTTACAGAGTAGTTTTAAATCACACAGTATATAAACTAAAGGTTTTTTCAAGACAATTTATTCATCTGCGTTTTGTAAAATAATGAATCACAAAGGATAAAAAGTTAAATTATTAAAATTTTAGGTGTACAGAATAATTTCGCAGTATATGAATAGAAAATGCTATAGTAAAAGCAAAGAAATAATGTCAAATGTATTAGAAGAAAAATGCAAATACAGGTGACACTGGTGTAAAAATGTCCCAAATCTAGAAAAGATACAATTTACTGACATTGACGAGAGAGGGAGGAAAATAATTAGGAATAATATAATGAATCAACACGACTGGTATTATATGCAAAACCTACACTCAATATTGGCTAGTAGTTTAACCATATTGAATTTATATGTGGCATCTGTGTTTGCAAGGCTATAATGTTTTTTCTTCCTACACGGGAATAAATGATTCCATGTTCTTACGTATATAGAAGATTTAACTTCTTATTAAACTTATGAATTATGGTCATTAATCACATTGGGAGGAGATGCAAGTGTAAAAAGATTATTTGTTGAATGATGAATCTAATGACTGAAATTTGATCGTTTATAAATACAGTTTATAATAAGTATTTATTGGCATTTGGATTTTTAAAACAGTTCACAGGGAAGTAATCCCACAGGGATGTATTTACACAAGTGGGAAGAACGATTGAAGAAAACGTGTTTGGGTATCGATGTGGTGTTTTCATTTCTTCTAAGTAGAGTGCTCGAACTTATTTTAAATTTATCTTCTGCTTTCCTCGTTTACACACTAGCAAGGGTCTGGCAAACAGAAACGAATTGCTACCCATTCACATCCACTAACAGAACAAAATAAACAAAGAGACATACACAACGCCACGCTACGAAACTCTCAGACGCATATATTCATTCATACTATAAACATTGTGAATGTGATTATTTACCCAGTTTACGAATTTGCATATGTAAACATTTTAATGATTGAAAGTAACTTTTAAATTCTTGTAAAATTGTAGATACTAAAATATTTTATTATAAAATTTCGTTTTTCTCAATTCTTCATGTACAAAACTCTGTTCATGTTTTTAGTTAGCACTTGCTAATTGGTGACCCTTCACAGAATGTTTCATTTATTTTCATGTTATTATGCATGCATGTTAAGGAGTTTTATTGCACACTGTCTTAGAGGAAAAGACAAATGGTTGGTGCATCATCCCAGATGTACCAACAGAATTCCATGCAAACGGTTGCCTTATAGAGGTATAGGATTACCTAACTACCACTCTCTTTTCTCTTTCACTTTTTATATTCTTCCATAGCATTTTTATCACATTCTTTTATTATCTAGAATATATTTGCTCCCCCGACAAAAGGAGGATGAACCTGTAAATTTACCCCTGTCCGTTTGTTTGTTCGTCCGTTTGTCCGTCTACACTTTTCTCAATAACTGCGCTTTGGAATTTTTTGAAATTTTGCACAAACATTAAACATGATATGAGTAAAAAAGTAATTGAATAGATCTTCCTGCAAAACTCCGGTTACCTCCTTAGGGATGCCTTTCAGGTTAAAATGGTTAAAATTGACACTTTTATGCTTATTAAAAAAAAATTGATTCCTTGGATTTTTATAAAATTTTCTGAAAAGTTGTAACTAACTGATTTCTATATAATTTTGTTTGTCTATAATTCGCGATAACTCTTGGGTGTGCCCCAGAGGCTCTTTTAGGGCTAATAAAAACACTCCATTTTTGGAACTATTTTACCATATTTGTCCAAAATTTTCTGTGTATGTCTATTTAGCATTTTTGCATGATGCTGAACTCATGTTTAAATATGTTAACGCCTTGGGAACTTTTGTGGTTAAATGGGGGGAGGGCAAATGATGGACTTAGTCATGGATTTTTTTGCGTGGGGAAGACCTCAAATTTACATATGTTAAGGCCTAAAACTGCACTGTTTGTTCATTTTCACTAGAATTGAAATCCTCTGGGGATTTTGGGCTAAATGGGCGGGGACAAATACTGAACTTTATCATTTTTTTATGCCTCGTTCACTGTGCACTCAAGGGGGACCATGCATGCTTCACTTGTTGTTTATATTGTTTTGTTATAATAATTTTGTTTGAATATAATACTCTAGCATATACAAGATACCTTCAATAAGTTTTTTTACAGGCTTTTAAGATTGTTGCTGAATCTTGAAAATTCAGTATGTTATTGCTATACATCTTATGAGATGACTGGCAAATTCTTGTGATATAGCATTCAAATAACCAGCTACAGCAGGCATTAATACACCTTATGAAAGCCTTATTGTCCCATCTGGTAAATTTCAAAAATGCAATCTTGAAGTGAGGACATTTAGAAGAAGGATATGCAATAAAATTCTCTTTTAAACTTGGGAAAAATACCACAAAAACGTATGGAATGCTTCGGACTGCTTTTGGACCATTTTTCTTGAATCAAGCATCAGTTTGTGAGTGGCCTAAGAGGTTCAATTAACGCAGGAAGTTTGTGATGGATGTTATGAGATGTAGGAGGAGTAAGGAAGTCAGAACACCAGAGTTGATTGGCAAAATTAATAATTTAATGGATAAGGACCGTCATGTGTCAATAGAGACAATAAGTGCACAGTTTGATGTCAGTGTGGAAACAGTACACACAATTATTCGCAAGGATGTGGAAGATTTGTGCGAATTTGTCCCAAAGATGCTCCATTGAATCCCTCACAACTCAACTTGTATATTTTCTTTCTATTATTATTTTTTTATGCTGCAAATATTGTTTTTCTGCATATTATTAATCTATGGTTCTTTTTAGGTTTTAGTAAACTCCTCCTCTTTTCCTTTATTTTTTTAAAATTCCATTTTCACCCCAAACAAGGAACAGTGCCACATTGATGTAGGGGGCTACTATCTGGGACATAAGTTGGAGCGATACTCTGTAGGAAGTTGAGCAGCATATATCAATTCACATTATACTTGAACTTCTGCATGTCAGTACAGTTGGGAAAGCAGGAACTCGGAAGGGAGTTCCAAAGTCTAGCAGTTCTGGGGAAGAAACTATTGGAGTAGAAGGCTTTCTTCCATCTAGGGATCTCTACTGCGTAAGGATGGGATTTTGTTGCTGCTTGGGTTTACAAGGGATTGTAGTTTGTCAGAGCATTCACCATTTAAATACTTGTGGAACAGGCAGAGAGATGCAAGATGTCGTCGATATGACAGGGGCCGAAGCTTAGATAACAGTTCAGGACCTATCAGGTTGGCGACTCTCTTTTGAACCCTGTCCAGGAGCGAGAGACTAGCAGCAGATTGGCGAATGGTGGCCTTGTAGAGGTAGAGTATACTTTCAGACGTAAGTAGCTTTCTAGCACAGTAGAGAGATCCCACTTTCCTCGCAGTGGCTCTGCTCACAATGTATCTGCTCCAACTTATGTTCCCTATGAACGTTAAGCTGAGGAGTTTGAAAGAAGTACTTTCAGGAAAAGTATCTTTAGCATAACTGTTGGTGTTTGAGAAGGCTTCTTGTAATTATTAAAGGAAACAAGCTTAGTCTAAGCAGCATTGAATGTCACCATCCATTTTTGTCCCCATTCCACTACAGATTGGAGGTCAGCTGTAGTGTTTTTTCCATTTCCTTACATATGTGTTCATTTGTTTTCCCCTCGTGCCTATTATAGAACATCGTATCATCAGCAAATATACCTATCTCAGAGACAATTTTATCAGGAAGGTTATTTATGAATATCAGGAATAATAAAGATCCAAGGATAGACCCTTGAGATACACCTGCATTTATATCATATTGTTTAGATATACGACCGTCGAGGACAACCTGGATTTTCCTCTTATCAAAGATGGATTTAACTATGTTAGGTATTTGTCCAGTGATACCATATGATCTGATTTTCCTAAGAATACCATCGTGCCATACCCTGTCAAAAACCTTAGATATATCTACCTACCGCTCTACTCTCCCCTGTTTTGTCCAGTGTATGGTATATATGTTCAGGGATTACAGTTACGATATCTGATTGAGAACGGGCTTGCCTAAATCCGTATTGATGGTCGATCAGAAGTTTAGCAACTGTACGGTGATGGATTAGAGCTTGGTTTATTATGGACACAAATATTTTGGTGAAAAGTGTGAGGTGGCTAAGGGAGCGATAATTTAATGGGTCAGTTCTTTCGCCAGAATTTTTGTAAACTGGTACAACAAAAGCAGTTTTCCAGCAGTCAGAAAAGTAAGATTTGTTAAGGCATTTGTTGAAAGTTTTAAGAGGACTGAACTAACCTCAGTGGAGCATTTTTTAATAGTACAACCGGGATATGATTGGGTCCACATGTTTTTGAGGTTTCTAGGTTTTTTATGATATCATGCACCTGTAAAGTGGATGATTTTCAGTTCTCTGGCATAGTGTCTGTCCGCAAAGGAAAGTCAGCGGGGGAATGGTTCGCTGGGTCTAAAGTAGAGTTTGAGCCAAACCGACTGGCAAGCATGTTAGCCTTCTCAGTTGCCGTGCAAACAACCTCATGCTTGTTGAATAATGGAGAAATTGTTGATTGCCCATTATTTTTCTACACTGTTGTAGATTTTTCAGAAATCAAGGGTTCCTAATTTATGTGCTTCAATATGTTTTCTGGTGGTTTTTGTATATTCTTTCTTAGCTTTAGCTAATTCCTTCTTACAATTACTTCTAGCTTCTATAAACTTTTTTCTGTTTTTACTGGATTTATGTCGGTTAAATGTTCTTTGAACAATAGCGGTTAAAAGCAATCATGTTGTAATTAGTTAGAAAGCAGGGTGATGGAACAGGGTTCAAGAGGCGGACAATTCTATGAACAAAGCTTTGTTCACGGGATGTGTTTAGAGTTAGGCACAGAGGAAATTAGTGATCGTTGTTGTAGTTGTTTTAATTTTATATTTATGTGTTTCTGAAACAATGTTTTCATTCCTTTGCAGTTTTACGTTTTTCATTGAGCAATAACCCTGTGGCTAAAATATACTATGCCTTAGTCTTGATTATCAATAAGAGTTAATATCAACTGTTTATGGTTTGCGCACATTTAGACAAAAACAGGCATCCCGGAAACAGTATGAACATCCCAAAACCCCTTTTTAATTTCTCTCTCATTCAATTCTAAAATACCAAGTAACCAAATTTTATACTTTTCTATTTCATTCTTCCTTTAATGCTTTTCAATTCTGTCCGTTTGTATGATTCTTCTCATCGTTTAATCAGAGCCTGAAAAGTAAACTTCGTGTTGTTGGAATTGAAGCCCCTTATATGTTCTGGTGTCTTGATTTGTGTTTCCTGTGAAAATAAAAAGACGCTATTAAAGGAATAAACAAAGACTTTATGAGAACTATTTTCAATGAGAAAATTATCTTTATGAAACACTGAAAAAAAAACGTCTGCATCCATTCTTAGAGTGGATATAACGATAAGCCATTTATACTGATAATTCATGGAGATTATTTCTAACAAAATCCACAACAGTAATAATAATAATAATAATAATAACAACAACAATAATAATAATAATAATAATAATAATAATAATAATAATAATAATAACAATAATAATAATAATAATAATAATAATAATAAGAAGAAGAAGAAGAAGAAGAAGAAGAATTGGAATCAAGTGGAAGGCTTATATTATACAATGCAATGTTGAAAACTGTTGATAACTTTCAAATCAAAAACTAACCCACATGAGATATAAACGCTTAGCAACTTTATAAAACCAAAAGATAGAAAGGAATATGCTAATGTATAAAAACATAGTTTTTTTCTCGGTGACGGTTATAGATTGCGGTTAAAAAGTAATGCAACCTGACTTTTATTACGTGCTATCCGTTTCAGGAAAGGGATAAAAAAAAAATGGTCGCTCTTGCTATTTATGGATTGGTAGTCACTTGAGGTAACTACAGTTGAGGGAAATATGCAAATGAAATGCAGTCGGTTTTTCAAATAAAAAGCCTCCGTGTCAGTGTGTGTGTGAGAGAGAGAGAGAGAGAGAGAGAGAGAGAGAGAGAGGTCCTCTTTGGCAGAAGTAAATTCTTACAGATATGCACTGGAGTTTGATACAGATAATTGCAAGGAGAGCATAACAGTCGGGAATTCTTTCTTTGGACTTTACTTTCTAACATTACCTACATATTTAAGAGCATAGATGGTTGCTTGTTAGAAGAGAAGATTTAAACATTCGACAGGTTCATCATTTTCATGCCCAAATCGCCAACCAAGAACGATATCTGTTTTTGTTATTATTATTATATGAGTATTTGTGACCATCTAAAACGTCCATTTTAGGATGATATTGTAAATGTAATCACACCCCAATGGTGTTTTCTGCTATTGTCGGTCAATGGATTGACCTGACTTGTATTACACATGTGTTACCTTTGTTGAAAATGACCTTTCAAATATACTTTTAACTTTTCTTTCTGATAATTTCAAGTTTGTTGCTTTTTATGCAGGTACCTGTCAGGTTTATGATTTAAATTCAAATGACCTTTTGGTACATTATAAAATTATGAGCGAGACCTGTGGAAATTCCACAGGGAACTGATTCATATGTAATATATATATTGATGTTGTTATTCTCTAGATATTCAGCATAAATAGAGATATTATTGTAGCTATTTTGATAAAACTGCAACGTATTTATCCAAGCTAGCAGAGACACCTGGCGTAGACAGGTCGTAAAATATGCTTAAATATGATATTTTAATTCTTGCCGATTTCGTATATATTATTATAGGGTTAATATTCCTATTTACAATGCCTCCCCACGGGGCAGAGTTAGACACCAGGGTCGTTTGTTAACGTGGAGAAAAGGAACAAAAATAAAAATTGTCTCAGTCGTGAAGGATTTCTCCTCCACTGACAGAGAACAAGAAATTGAAGTACAGCATCTGAAGAACATATACTACACTTTGATCTTGTCCCGAATGCTCTATTGATTTTTATATATCATAAAGTTGCGATTTCAAAAATAAAAATATCTATATGACTGGGAATCATCAGCTTGAATCGAAACTGAATCCCAAACTTATGAATACGTATATATATATATATATATATATATATATATATATGTGTGTGTGTGTGTGTGTGTGTGTGTGTGTGTGTGTGTGTACATATATAGTAAGTTATGAAATATATATGGCAATTAAGCTACACAGAATATTCCGTGTTCAATTCTCGTGCTTAAGCCTGAAAAATTCTCACGATAATTAAATGCAGAATATTCTGTGTAGCTTATTGCCACATATATTTACATAACTTACTACTTATGTATTGAGCAATGTTGAGGTAAATACTGAAAATTTATGCATAAAATGATATCTTCATATATTAATTCATGTGATTAAATGAAGTAATCATATATATATATATATATATATATATATATATATATATATATATATATATACATATATATATATATATACATATATATATATATATATATAGCTTTAGTTCCTTCAGTTATAATAGAAACCGAAACCAATAAAATTATTTCTAAAAATAGATTACTAAGGTGCCATCAGCTAAAATCGAAACCGAAACCAAAATTTATGAAGAACTTTTGATTAAATTATTTTTTAAAAAATAGATTATTGGAGTGCCATTAGCTATAATCGAAACCGAAACCAAAACTTATGAGGAATTCTTTGTAAAAGTATTTATGAAAAGAAATTGAAGTACATAACAATTAAACGACCCAAATGTAAGTGTGACACAGAAAATAACACACATGCTATTGTATTAATAAATAGATTATTGTTCTTGCTGATGCAAGCTTTTTTTTAATACGACCCCTCAGTACACACAACCTAGATGCCAGATTCATAATTATTATTCCAATGACTTTCTGGTACATTTCATAATTATTATTGTTTTTACAGGTCTAACCTTTTGTCAAAATGATTTCTCGGTATGCACGGCCTAGATATTAAGAAGATGTCAGATTGAAATTATTATTTAAATGACATTTTAGTACATTTGATAATTATTATTGTTTTACAGGTGCAAGCTTTCTCAGTACACAACGCATATGTATTAACAAGATGGCAGATTCATAATTATTATTCCAATGGCATTTTAGTACATTCGTTAATGCAGGTGGACGCTTTTGTCAAAAACGATTTCTCGTCACACTCGGGCCACTATATCCAACATGAAACCAAGAAACCTGAAGCTACAGAATTTTAAATAAACTATCCACCTTCTAAAAAATGGTGGACTTAACATCGACAGACATATAACCAATTAGTTGTGAAAAGTCAAAGACAGAGAAAGGAACCCATTAATCAGATCCCCACTGGATAAGTGCAACAGTACTTTCATCTCCTCAATTGTATCATAACGACAGCCTCTAAGGTTTTCCTTGAGCGAAGTCACAGAGAGCAAGGTCTGGACTTTTGGAAGGGTGAGGAACTGTCTTGATGCCCATCATGGTCAAATATTCTCTGACAAGGATGGGGTTGTAGACTGGTGCACTGTCATGGTGGAAATGTCACTGATTCAATTTGAAGATTGCTAACCTCTTCCAACAAAATCTCTTCCTGAACTCCTTTATAACCTCAACATTGTACTTCTTGTTGACTGTCTGTCCAGTGGGAACCCAGTGCATGTAGAGTACGCTCGTGCTGTCAAAAAAAGATCATCATAAATTTCTTGGTGGATTGTCTGACATTCTTGAATCTGGGAGAGCCAGCATATTTCCACTAGGAACTTTGTCTCTTGGTCTCTGAATAGGATACTAGATCCAGCTTTCGTCATAATTCACCGTAGCATCAAGAACTGCGCGATCTGAATTGATTGACTCGATCAACCCCTTCCTGCACGACAACGTTTTTCTTTCTGATCTTCATTGAGCATTCTTAGGACAACTTCACATAAATCTTCTGCATCTTCAGTTTCTTTGCAAATAATTATGTGGACAGTTCCCACACTGACATCAAACTATGCACTTATTGTCTCTATAAACACACGACGGTCCTTATCCATGAAATTCTTTATTTGGCCGATCAGCTTTGGTGTTCTGACTTCCTTACTCCTCTCACACCTCTCATTGTTCCTCACAGACTCCCTGCAATAATTGAACCTCTTATGCCATTCACAAACTGATGCTCGCTTCATGCAAGAGCATCCAAAAGCACTCTGAAGCATTTCATACGTTTCTGTGGCATTTTCCAAGTTTAAAACAAAATTTTATTGCATATCCTTCTTCTAAAATGCCCTTACGTCCAAATTGCATTCTAGAAATTCATCGGCTGTGACAATCAGGCTTTAGTAGTATGTATCCCAATTCCTGCTGTAGCTGTTCGTTTGAATGTGAACTCATAAAAATTGGTCAGTCATTTCAAAAGATGTATTGCAATAACATACTGAACTTTCAAGAGTCTGTAACCATTTTAACTGGCTGTATAACATAGTCTGGAAACTTATTGAAGGCGCCTCGTACATCCATATGCATGTAATGGCATCTACCATGGCTAGTCCCACAAAAAACAGTCATGAAGATTCAAGAAGAATGGAAATAGTGAGGACAGAGAGCATTACCACTGGGAAGATGTTGAGAATATTTGAATCTTGAATAGGCTTATTTCCAGTCACATTCAAGAGAAAGGTGAAGTCATTTCTAGTTTTAAATCAATGCTACACAGCTGTTATGATAACGCAGAATGATTTGAATTGGTTATGGAAAGAGATGCAGAGAGTTTTAAATATTGACACATTTGCTGTCATTCAGAATAAAGGGTACGCCACTGGTTATTCTTTATGATGAGTCACTGATAATAACTTGTGTGTTATGACTTAGTAAGTAAATAATAATAGTCGTGATTAGTACCAGACAAAAGAAATAGCCCTAAAAGATCAGAAAAGATGTAAAGATTAAAGTATACTGAGAAGACTAGAAAGCATATGTAACAGAGCACGGACGCATATAACAGTTGTATGCACGGTGGGCAGAGTGATGCAGCAAGAAAGAAATAAAAAGATTATAAAAAGAAGAACGTGTGTGAAGAGCAATGATCATGTCAGAGAGTATGATCACGTTAGAGACACGTGGTTGACGTCACAGTCGGGATGAGGAGTCATATGTGGCCGGAAAAGGTGGAATAAAGGGAGTTTGTTTAAACCTGAAACAGCGAGTTGATTTTCTTTCCTTATCCTTTATTATGTTCCTTGTGACGGAGCGTGCAATGTGTTGGGTTCCTACATATAAAGGAAATTTTAGAGAAAACCAATGTTTGCGATCAGTGTGAAGCCAATTGTGTCATAATGCAAAGTGATTCAAAATAACTATCGAAATAGACAGATGAGGATGAAAATTTGGGAAACCTGTTGTCATTCAGATTATGGAGGACACCTCTAGTAGTTGCCGGTGAATACTGATAATGACTCATGTCTAAAACCCCAGAGAATAAATTATCGTACGAGTATCTTAATAATTAAGAGAAATTATTCAAAATAACAACAACAATAATATAAGGTACGTGCAAAAATGGACGGATAAAGAAAGGGAGATATAGTTTTGAAAGCCAATTTATCATAATTTTTGGGGGGGGTTCCGACTACTTTTTAATTGTATTTGAAAGATTACAGACTAAAGTTACTTTCCTAAAGAAACAAATTTTTGTACACGTTAAAAAAAAAGTTATGAAAAATGTTTTTACGGCGAGTTAACCAATTCAGCTAAATTTTGAAGTTAAATAAATTTATTGTAAAAATCCTTTAAAAGATAAATATTATTTTCTGGGTCTATTTCCAAGATAATTATTAAAGTAAAGTCCTAAGATATTGAATTAAATTAAAAAAAAACCCACCTTGTTTGTACAAAAAATAACTTAATTTGCCCTCAAGAAGCAAGTAATTCTGCCATTCGCCAAAATGCAACCAACAAAGGTTCGTAAACACGATTATCCAGAAGCCCAAAACATCAGCCAATCGAAACGCTGTTTCAAAAGGAAGGCATGATAATAAATAGAGGTAGGGGTGTCTGATTTCTTTTTTTTTTCCAGACGTGCATCCGTACATTCCTATTGTGAACGTTTGTATCAATTTTTATCATTTTTTAATTTAATTATTTTTATGTTCCTGTTTTTAAACTATTATTCGAGATTATATAAAAATTATGTTACGCCGAAAGTTTCACATTCTTGCGAGCAAGGAAATTATTAAAATCTTGCATTTAAAAATTATGCGAAATGTGTAATTTAAAAAAAGTAGAAATATTTTTGCCCTTATAATTTTTTTTTGGGGGGGTGAAAATATTAAATAAACTATGCTTAATTCAATGGTAATATCGGTAGTTCGAGAAATTAATTTTTCTTCGAGTTATATCAGATTCATTAATACGGACTTTTACGATGCTTTATTTTCATAAAAAAGGCAAAAAATAATTCTTCCATTTTTTTTACTACTGAAAACCATAAATTTAATAAAAGTGTTTTTTGCTTAAACAAAACAGATTTTCACTAAGATTTAAATAAAAATAATGGGTTCATTATATTTCGTGATCATTAATTTATAAATACTGAAAATTTCATTAAAATTTGTTAATTTCCTGATTTTTGGTGAATTTGTAAGTAAAGCCATACATTTTGCCCATATCTACTAATATTAATAACAATAATAATGACAATAAAATAATAACAATATTAATAATAAAGAAAATAAGAATAACAGCAATGACAATAACAATAATAAGAATAACTTTAAGAATAATCAAAATAAAAGTAAGAATAATAATAAAATAATAACAAAAAATAAAATAATAATACTAATAAAATACTAATAATAAATAATAGTAATGAGAACAATAATTATAATATAAGCAATACTACTACTGCTACTACTACTATTACTACTACTACTACTACTACTACTACTACTACTAATAATAATAATGATGATAATAATAATATGTGATATTTGCCCTTACGGTCGCAGTTATAGGGGAACATCAATCATCAAGAGCATGTTTTTAACACATTTTACAGTCATAAAATGCTTCAATCATAGTCATTTGTTTTCCTAATCTTGCATATGAATTACAAAATATCTGATGTTTCCCCAAAACCTTTGACATTGATGGAGAGGAGACTAAAACTTGCTGCTATGCTTTCAAATGATCCTAAATAACACCAAGAGGAGACTTGATTCCAAATATTTCTCATATATTATATCTTCTCTCTTTGGTTTTCATACATAAAGTAAATTTCACAGTGCATAAACATTATTTGATACTGGAGATATTCACAATACCCTATTTCCAAAAGAGGAGAGATATTATATCTAAGAAATATTTGGAATCAAGTCTCCTCTTGCTGTTATTTCAGATCATTTGAAACCATAGCAGAAAGTTTTAATCACTCTTCATCAAGGACAGAAGTTTGGGGGAAATATCTTTACATATAGATATATATATTAGAAGAATGTCTGTCTCAGGATGGGTAAAATTAATATCCGGAAAAGAATTTTTGCAACATTTACGTCCCCTTATGAATCTTAAATCATCCCCACTTTTATAGTTTTCTATTTGATGTCTAATCCAGGGACTGATGGTAAAACTCTATTCAAATAATAATAACTAGCGGGACCTGTGGAAATTCCACAGATAAATTATTCAAAATAGTAACAACAATAATATTAATAACAATAATAATGATAATAAAATTATACTACGACTACTACTACTACAACAACTACTACTACTACTACTACTACTACTACTACTACTACTAATAATAATAATAATAATAACTAGCGGAACCTGTGGAAATTCCACAGGGGACTCATTTATATATAATCTATTGATGTTGACATTCTGTAGACGCTCTGATATATATATATATATATATATATATATATATATATATATATATATATATATATATATATATATTGAAATAACATTTTCTAGCACACTTCACCCCAACCCTCTTACACATCTCCCAATATATCCGGAGTCTTTTGTGGTGCTCTCTCTGGGCCAGTCTACTACACCCTGCTGCAAGGTGCACAATTGATTCTGAGTTCTTACCACAAATCCGGCAGCAGCTTTCTCTCCTAGAGCCACTTTTTTGAACAATCGTGTACCCAATGCCTGCTCTTGTGCTGCACAAACAAAAGCTTCAGTTCTCTTAGCCAGATACCCAGCTCTAAGCCATTGCCATGATCTTTCATCAGCCACTTCTGCTATATCCTGGAAGAACCTTCAGTGCATTTTCTTCCTAGCCAGTTCCTCTGCCCTTTCTCTATCCATACGTTTCACATAATCAGCCTTGGTCTCACATACCTCCACTTCATTGGCCACAACCTTAAGCATCCACTTCTCACTTCTAACCACATGCTCCTTTAATGACATCTCGGTTCAAACACAATCTTTTACACTTTTCAATCCTCTCCCATCATCTTTTCTCTTTTGATACAGCTTTGCTACGCTACTTCGAATGTGAAATATACCAAACATTGCTAAAACTTTTCTTGTTTTGATACCCATGGCATGCAAATACTTATCAGATCATTCTAAAATTCCCGCACTGTATCTCAAAACACTGACTGCCCATGCATTCACTGCTTTCATTAGGTTTCCTCCATACAGTTTCCACTTTGCAATTAGTTTCACTATTCGACGATAATCCTTCATGACTTTTCTCTTCATTTCTCTGTTCATGATGCCTACACCCTCCAACACTCCTAAATACTTATATCCTGTATCTTCTATTTCTTTCATGATTTTACATTTGGCAGCACTATTCCTTCTGAATTAACCTTTACTCATCTTTTCATCACCAGCACTGCGCATTTACTAATTTCAAACTCCATTCCGATGTCTTCTGAGTATGTCCTCACAAGTTCTACCAATCTCCCCATTTCCTTTTGTTTTCTACCGAATATTTTCAAATCATCTACAAACAGTAGATGGTTGAAGCATCTGTCATCATATCCAGAGTTATACCCCAGTTTTTCTCTCTTCAAGATGCTCAATGACATCATTATCATTACAAAAAGAAGTGGCGATATCGAATCTCCTTGGACTATTCCACGTTTAATAGCAACCTGCCCCATCTCGTCTCTGTTTGCTGTCAGCACCATTTTCCATTGAGCCATACTTGTCTCCAAAAGCCCTACCACATTCTCAGCAACCTTCATCATTAATAGTGTTTCACATATCCATGAATGAGGAAACATGTCATAAGCCTTTCTGTAATCGATCCATGCTGCGCTCAGATTTCTCTTCTTCTTTTTCGCATCCTGCATTATTGCTTTATCAATAAGTAGTTGTTCTTTGTTAACTCTCAAGCCTTTCCGGCACCCCTTTTGTTCATCAGGAAAAGCACCATTACTCTCAAGATGTTCAGAAATTTTCTCCGCAAATATTCCAGTCAACAGTTTCCACATCAGTGGCAGACATGTAATTGGTCTATAATTATTGGCATCTGTTCCCTTTGCAGGGTCTTTTCTAGTCAGTGTTGTTCTTCCCTTCACAAGCCAATCAGGGGCATCTCCCGACTCTACAACCCTTTGCAGGGAAGCAGCTATAGGTGGATAAAAGTTTTTTTTTTTTTAGTTTTGAAAAGCTACTCTGAAACAAACCAGAAGTGACAGACCAACCAATTCAGCCGATTGTTGTATATGAAATCGATATTGAGAAGGGTGATTTTACAATGGAGGAACTTCTAAATGTACTAAAGAAGATCAAGAATCGTAAAGCTGCAGGCTTAGATAACATACCTCCTGAAGTATGGAAGACAGGTGGCTTCAATGACATACTTATTAATTCATGCAATTCTGTATATAATCAAAAAATTATTAATATATGGAGGGAAGGATGCATACTTCCCTTCCCCAAGAAGTGTGACCTAAGCATGCCAAGCAACTACGGAGAAATAACACACATTCCAATTGCAGCAAACATCTACAATGCTATGCTTCTCAACCGTATCCAACCAAAAATCGAAGAAGTGCTCAGGAAGAACCAAAATGGATTTAGAAAGAATCGCTCTGCTACTAGTCAAATGCTTACTGTTAGGAGACTAATTGAAGGAGTCAAAGCCAAAAACATTGAGGCAGTCATGATCGTTGTAGATTTCTCCAAAGCATTCGATTCTGTACACAGAGGAAAAATGGCCAGCATATTAAAAGCATATGTGAAGTGAATAGTATCAGTAAGTAAAGAATTGCCTTTTAGAAAGGTTTTATTAACTGTAAAATACACGTACGCTCTTGAAAGGATCGAGCGGGAAAATGAAACAGAGGGCGCTTTTATTATGAATGTCAATCCCAAGGGGGATAACTCTTAACAACAAATTAAATCATAACATTTTCCCCGTCCTAAAGTATTCAAGTAAGGGGTAATTAATTATAGACAAAATTTTTTTTTTTTTTTTTTTTTTTTTTTTTTACAATCACATAAGAATCATTTTATTTACAAATAACATATGAACCCAAACTGCAGTTTTTTCAGTATTTAGTCACAAAATCCTTATATTTACTAGGGAATTGTCGAACTCGGGACGACCTCCGCACAGATTGGCAGGAATGCTGATTTTCAGTATTATTTTTTAGTGAAATCTGATTTTCTTCAAGATCAGACGATTGATTTTTGTCTTCCTCATGACCAATGTTTTCATTAGTAGAAGGTTCAAATAAAGTCTCTGAAGTAGTAGGATTATTATTAGAGTTTTCTTCATTTGATGAGTTTGGAGCTAAGTCTCGAACGTTGATAGTGGTTTCAGTACCAGAAGGTAGTTGAACATAAGCGTAGTGGGGGTTGACATCTATTAGGGTGGCAGGCGTTACAGGAGGGTCATGTTTACTTGTTTTAGTGTGGTTTCTAATATATATTGGGCCTGGTTTAACCCAAGAAGGAATTGAAATTCCGGAAGCAGATTTACGACTATATTTAAATAGTCTATCATGGGGAGTCATATTAGTGGCAGTACAAAGTAATGATCTAATTGAATGAAGTGCGTCCGGTAGTATGTCTTCCCAATAAGGTAGTTTCATTTGATTAGAATGTAATGTTGTTTGAATGGCCTTCCATAAGGTACCGTTGAGTTTTTCAATCTGTCCATTACCTTCAGGATGATCTCTACTTGTTTTAGAAGTAGCAATTCCTTTTTTGTGTAAAAAATCCTTTATTTCTCTTGCTAAGAAATCAGAAGCACGGTCAGTATGTATCATGTCAGGCAAACCAAAAATTGAAAAGAGTTTGTTTAGACAGTGGATAATGGTTTTGCTTGTCATATATCTGCAAGGAAAAGCGAAAGGAAAACGGGAATACTCATCAATTAGAGTAAGTAGATATTTGTTGCCATGTATAGAAGTAGGTAGAGGGCCTTTAAAATCAAGATTTAATCGTTGAAAAGGTAATATGGCTTGAATGAGAGTCCCTCCATTGGTATTGGCGAATTTGGGTTTCAGTAATTGACAGGATGAGCAAGAGTCAGTAATATTCTTAATTTGATCCAAAGTAAAAGGGAGGTTCCTCGTTCTTATAAAATGGCTTAATCTTGAAACACCAGGATGACATAATTGTTTATGTAAATCACGAAGATCTTGTAGATTGTAAGTAAGAGCAGAGATGCGAGAGAATGTGTCAGCAGCAATATTTTCAGGTCCAGGTCGATAAACTATAGTGAAATTGTATTGGGATAATTCTATACGCCAACGACATATTTTGTCATTCTTAATTTTTGATTTTCTTTTATTGTCGAATATGAAGCTGATGCTCTTCTGATCTGTGATGACTTTAAAGTGCCTGCCGAGTAGAAAATGTCGCCACTTACGGAGAGCTTCTACAATAGCGGCTGCCTCTTTTTCTACTGCATGGTGCTTAATTTCGTTAGTATTGAGAGTTCTTGAAAAAAATGCAATAGGACGACCTTCTTGATTTAGTGTTGCAGCAATGCAATAGTTACTAGCGTCCGTTTCTACTTCAAATTCTTTATTTGGATCTACCGTTATTAAAGTGGCGTCTTTTAGATCATTTTTCAATGTTTGAAAAGATTTTAATACAGATGGAGGTAGTGGAAATTCTTTGTTTTGATTTAGTAATAAAATTTTATCAGAAAATTTTTTAATGAATTTGCAGTAATAGGAAAACATTCCAACTATTCTTTTTTGAGATTTAAGATTCAGCGGAGGTGGCATTTCGAGTAATGGTTTTAGTCTTTGATAATCGGGAGCTATTTGATTATTTTCTATGGTGTAGCCGAGTAGAGTAATAGAACTAGAAGAAATTATGCTTTTATTTTCATTTAAAGTGATGTTATATTGTTTAGCAATTTTGTAGAATTTTTGAAGATTGTAATCGTGTTCTTCTTGATTTTTCCCACATATAGTTACGTTATCAACATACACAAAGGTATCGGTTAGATTTTCTTTTTCTATAATATAGTCTATGCTCCTCTGGAAAGCACTTACTCCATTGGTGACGCCAAAAGGAAGACGAGTAAATTGAAAAAGTTTGCCACTTACTTCAAACGCAGTGAATTTACGATCAGCATGATTTATAGGTATTTGGTGATAAGCAGATTTTAGGTCGAGAGTAGAGAAGATGTTATATTGAGCGATGTCGTCTACCATCTTATTGATATTAGGCATTGGGTAAGCGTCTAGTTCCGTGAATCTATTGATGGTATCGCTGTAGTCGACTACCATTCTTTTCTTATGATTCTCATTCGAAGTTACAAGAACTTGCGCTCGCCACGGAGATATCGAAGGTTCAATTATGCCTTCTTTCAACATTCTAGCAGTCTCTTCTTTTATGAATTTGTTGGCGGCAAAAGTGTAACGTCGGGATTTTGTCGCAATAGGAGTAGTATGAGGAGAAAGATTAGAAAAGAGAGGAGGGGGTGGAACGTTTATGGTAGGAAAAAAATTATTCGTGTTTATAGCTCCAATTATAAGTTTGTCTCTAGGACCGTCGAATTTAAGTGTTACTTTTTTATATTTTTTTTAAATATCTTTTCCGATTATTAAATCAATGAAAAGGTTTTCAATGATTTCAATTGTTATTCCAGAATGGGTTTTATCTTTCAGTATTAAATCCACGACAGCTTCGCCAGTTATTTTAGCATGTTGATCGGAAGCAGCCAGAGCTATAGTTTTGTTTTTAGGTATTGTGAAGAGTTTAAGTTTTTTAGCAGTATTTTCATTAATGAATGTTTTTACACTGCCGGAGTCCACCATAGCGTTCACGAAGTGCCCATTAATTTGGCATTGAGTGAATGTGACATCTTTGGAGTTAGTTCCTAGTCAGGATAGAGAAGGTGAGGGGTAGTCAGAGTCGTCATAAAGAACAGCAGTATGAGTGTTAGAAATAGAAGATTTACACACTTTAGCCCAATGACCATTTTTTTTGCATTTTTTACATTCGGCGTTTCGTGAAGGACATAAATATCGAGGATGACGTGATTTTCCACAGAAAAAACAAACCCCTTTTGGATGCATATTTTCTTTAGTCACAGCTATACGATTGTAGCCCGAAGGATTATTTGTAGCTGCTACAGTAAAGTTATTTGCGTAGCTTATCGAATGCTTTTCTGCTTGTTCAAGAGATCTGGCCGTGGCATATGTGTCTTGTAAAGTCAGGATGGGTTTTTCTAACAGTCGTTGTCGGATGGACGAAGAAGAAATTCCGCCGATGAAAGCTTCCCGAATGTATTGATTTTTGTTTTCTTCAGCAGAAACCGCTTCGAAGTTACATGTTTTGGCAAGCATTTCCAATTGTAGTATGAAGGCATCTATATTTTGTGTTGTTTGTTGCTTCGTCGTCATCAATCGATATCTATTATAAACAATATTTTCAGGTTTTAAATAAGCGGCGTCCAATGTTCTTAATGCACTATCGTAGTCGGTTTTATCGCTTATTAAATCGAAAACAGAGGCTGAAATACAATTGATCAAGGCAAAGAAATTATCTGAAGTGTTTTCGATTAATCCGTTATTATGTGAGCGGATATAATTCTGGAGGGTTAATTTCCAATGCCTATAGGATTTTTCGGAATTAGGGCATGTAGGTTCCACCTCGAATCTGTCGGGACGTAAGATTCGATCCATTATTTTTTTTTTTGTTTTCTTTTTTTTTTTTTTTTTTTTTACAGTTAATAAAATTGAAGTGAATAGTATCAGTAAGTAAAGAATTGCCTTTTAGAAAGGTTTTATTAACTGTAAAATACACGTACGCTCTTGAAAGGATCGAGCGGGAAAATGAAACAGAGGGCGCTTTTATTATGAATGTCAATCCCAAGGGGGATAACTCTTAACAACAAATTAAATCATAACAATATGTCATTCAAAATGAAGTCATTAATGCTATCATGATGCTATATTAGCACACTCGAGCAATGGTCAGGTCGCCAGATGGGGACACTGAATTTTCGACATCGGCACAAGAAGATACTCTTCTTTTCTTTTCTTTTCAGTACCTGTCTTTAATTTCTACTTCGCACCTCAGTTGATATACACAACATGCTAAGCTTCACCCTAAATGAATCCAGAAACAGACGTCATCAATCAGCACACGTAACTAATGCAGATTATGCAGACAATATTGCTTTGTTCACGAACAACACTGCTGATGTGAAAACACTGTTACATAAGCTAGAAAAGTCTGCAAATGACATTGGTCTCCACATTAATGCAGAGAAGACAAAGTCTATGAATTTCAATGTGAAAGGAGAGATCAAGGCTCTATTTGGATCAATACTGAAAGAAGTCGCTAAGTTTACATATCTGGGAAGCAACATAGCTACCACAGAGAAAGACAGCGAAATTCACATCTCAAAAGCATGGGCTGTATTGGATGGGCTGCATTCAGTATGGACTTCGGGACTAACTAACAAACTGAAAAGGCAGTTCTTCAGGGTAGTGGTAAGGTCTGTCCTTGTCTACAGTGCTACAACATAGACACTCACCAAAAGATTGGAAAGAAAACTAGATGGCACATACACCCATATGCTACAAACAGTATTACATATATATCTTGGCAAAATCATCCCACGAAGCAGCAACTTTATGGCAACCTATCTGCCATATCTAATATCATCACTCTGGAGAAGAAGTGTCACATTGGTTCGGGCAAGGAGCCCATCATGATGATGATGCTGATTATTGTTGAGATTATTATTTGTTGTTATTTTTGTTATTGTTGTTATTATCATTATTGTTACTGTTGTTTTCTCCTATATAATATTTTGATTGCAGAAATTCCCCTCTGGCCAAAGTACCGTACGTTTGCAATAACAGATATCACACACAAATTTATTATGTCTAGACTATTAACCACTATCTTATGTGACCAGTTGTAGGTCTGTTTAGATGATTTTTTAGTGTTGTTCGCTCGTAGACTTAACTTCAACTTAGAAGTTACAATCCTATGATCAATAGACACACCAGAGAAACTGCTATAAGCTTCACAGTTATGAAAACTATTGATCAACTTCTTATTCATTAAAAGATAGTCCAGTTGTGCCTTGTCTCCATTTGGGGATTGACGGGTCCAGAGCTTACGGGATCTTTTCTGAAAACGGGTATTCATGCATTGTAGGTTGTTTTCAAGGAGAAAAGTTAATAGATACTCTCCATTTCGGTTTGTTCCATCATGGAAAGAGAACTTATGCTTGTTGTCTTCCCGCTCTATGTGCACATTCATCTCACCCCCGATAACTAATAAATTATGTTTAGGGATTGAGCGCACTATTGCTGAGAGTTCATCGTAGAAATTCAGGATTTCTTGCTTGTCACTGACGTTGGTAGGGCTGTAGCAACAAATAACAGTAGTAGCAGGATTACCACTGAAGGTAGCAAGAATTATCCTTTGTGTTATCTTCTCAGCACTGTTCAATGATTTCAATGCTCAAGGGTTAAGCAGAAGTTCTACTCCTTCAATGGTACTATTTGTCGAATTTTTCAATGCTGACACTAATACTAGTGTCCAGCTGTTACCAATCTCATGGTGCTATATGTCCATGTCATTGTAGAAGAGACGGTGCTCTTGAATACACACGATATAGATATTGTGTTCTTTGTATGAACCAACAAGTTCTGATATTTGAGATGTGGGTTGAAGTGTCCGTACATTAAAGGTGGATATTTTGATGGTATGTCTATATTTTCTTAGCCTAGGTTTTGGTGCTGTAGTAAACTTGTCGATAAATGTGGCCAGTGCCGGCACACCATGTAGCAACCTTTGGTTACCTGTGTGGCAGTCGATGCTGTATGGAATTCTGTTGATAAAAACTAAAAGCAAACAAAACAAAAGAATATTTTCCAATTTGGTTGGACGTCGATTACATCTTTTGTCAGTTGAACAGAATCATCTTTTGTGAGTAAAGGATTTTTTTCATTATTTTAAAAATGCTGTGAAAAACATATCGATCCTGGTGATAAAAAGTATTTGAATCTCAACAAATTCCAACCTTACGTCATAGCTTGTGCGGAAGTTACAACAGTATATGATTAGCTCAACAGGCTATACCGACGGATGAAGGAAACACTCACTTCAGACCCAAATCGTGGCAGAACGAGGATATAGTCTACGATAATCATGTAGGACCACTCATGACTGAAGACTGATGTAGAAACTGAACTGGCTAATGAGCCCTGGTAACGTCATGGGGAGCAACATGACAGTAATGCACCTTGGCGGAAGAACTAAAGAATCAATCAATGGCAAGGCACAAAAGATGCTGAGCGGAAGAATTATTAAGAGATCAACTGCGATTCGCCTGTAGAAGTAGTTCACACTGGTGATATTATCCGAGCTATCGAATAATTCAATATGATTCTAAATCAAACCAGGATTCTACAATAATAATGACTATAATAATAAGAAAAATCTTATTAATAACACCAGTAACAATAATAATCACAATAATAATCATAATAATAATCATAATAATAACAATAATAACCATAATCTATATCAAAATAAAAATGAAAACAATAGCAACAAAAAAATAAGGAAAACAATAATAACGATGATGATAATAACCAGAATAAGAAGATAATAAGGATGATAATGAAAAAATACCAGTAATAAAATAATATTAATAGTAATAATAATAATAGAAATAATATTAACAATAATGATGATAACAACAATAATAATAACAATAATAGAAATTACAATAAAAATAACAATAATAATGTAACAATGACAATAATAACAATAATAACAATAATAACAATAGTAATAAAGATAATAGTTATTACAATAAATGATAATTTACAACTGAATACTAAAAGATAATATCAATAGCATATAAAATAATAATATTCACAATAAATAACAGCAATAATAACAGAAAAAATAAACAACAATAATTATAACAATTATAGTAATCATAAAAATATTAACAATGATCCTACTACTAATAACTATAATAATAACATTAATAACAGTAGTAATATAGGAATATTAATCATAACAATAATTACAAGAATAATAACAATAATAAAAATAACAATAACAATAATAGCAAACAAAATGATAACCATAATGATAGCAATAACAATAATACTACGACTTATAATAACAATAATTATAATAACAACAACAACAACAATAATAATAATAATAATAATAATAATAATAATAATAATAATAACATTAATAATAACCAAGTGGGGAGGGTGGTATACTGGGAATTGTGCAAACGACTGCATTTTGAGCGTACAGACAAATGGTACAAGCATAAACCCGCGACAGCACTCGAAAACGAGAACCACAAAATCCTATGGGACATGGACATACAGACGGACAAACCCATCCAAGCAAGAAGACCAGATGTCGTAATAATTAACAAGAAAGAAAAATCCTGTCAACTCGTAGACTTTGCTGTCCCAGCTGACCACAGGGTAAATATGAAAGAAAAGGAGAAACAAAGCAAATACACAGAACTAGCCAGAGAATTAAAAGGGATTTGGATGATGAAGACAATCAAAATAGTACCGATAATGGTAGGAGCACCATGAACAATTCCGAAAAACTTCGAAAAAAGAATGTCAGAAATAGGAAGCAGAGGAATAACTGTAAAAGTACAACGACTAACGATAATGAAATGACGGAAATATTAAGGGAAACTCTTGAATGCGGAGAATAATAAAAGAAGACAATATAACGAATAAGCTTTACAGGGAATGAAGAACACCAAAGTTGCATATCTAAAAGTTCTACACCCCCATCATGCAACCCCCCTCAATTGTCTCATCACCGTTCCCTCCAATAAAAAAGTGATACCAAAGGGCCAAGAAAGGCCAAGAAGGACTGAAAGACCGAGGAGCGAGTGTTAACCAGACCTCGGATGGACAAGCGCAAAAAGAACTGGGACCTTGGGGAGCTGAGTGCCACTCAAATTCCAGTAAAAACCAATGACCACTAACAGCGAGAAATCAATGGTAAGCGGCTGTTGCGATGATGCAAATTCATTTGCAAATGCTATCGAAGGAGGTGGAGAGAGCTGGACGTCTGGGGAGACTTGTTGTCACTCAGCTTCCAGAGAACACCACAGGTTTCCAATCAGATCGTTTGTTGACTTGTGTGAAAGCTCCATGTGAGCCAATAATAATAATAATAATAATAATAATAATAATAATGATAATAATAATAATAATAATAATAATAATAATAATAATAATTTACATAAATGATGAATTTATCTAGTATTGTATCTGTTATGCCACAAGTTTTTCTCAGATAAAAGTCTTCTGGAGGTTGTTGGTTCAATCTTAAGTACAACCGATACTAAGTTTACTACTGTAATACAGTGGGCGCAGTGGTTTAAATAGGAAAAAAATTGATGTTTTCTTTTAACATTTTGAATTTAATAAATAAAAAGTAAAACAAATTTCTGACAAAAGAATAAACAAAAAAAATAATGTTAATTGCATGGTTTTTTAATGATTTTATAAGATTTTGAATTTGTTGGAATCAGTAACTTTGGTCATGTTCAGTTTTTCTTAAGCAAAATTGTACCAACCTCAGAAAACCTTTCAAAAACAGAAGAAAATCCTTAAAAACACACTCCTTACTTGTTTTGTTAGGTTTGTTAGTGTTGAGAATTAACTTATCAATTAATAACATTGATAATAAATAAACATTTACAGAAAAATTTAGTATAATTTCCATTCTTTGTAAAAAAAACATGCCAAAATGGTACCTTTTTCACCCAAACCGAATGATTATTTTGCATAAATCGCAAAAATAATTTCAAAAAAACTTAAATTAAGTAAATTAAAGTATATACTTTTTGAAAATCTTGGTTTATGAGCTATCTGATGCAATAAATAGATTTATGTGAGATTTAGCCGTTTGCAGAAATATTTACCTTGAAACATTCTATGCTTACAAAGAGAATTTTAGAAATATTAAAAGATTTCCACAATTCTTTTCACAATTATATGTCTTGAAATTGAAAACATTTGTTGCAAATGGATGTTGAATGCATGTTATATTGTTAGTTTCCTTGTCACCGTTCATAAACTGTATCATTCATACCCATTTTCCAAAAATGGAGAATTCTCGATTGAGAAATTCCCTGTGTCCGTTTGGGATTTTCTTGGATTTCTTTCGTATAAACTTTCATTTATATCATTTAAAACTTTCTTCAATGTTTTTATTTTGGTTGCAGTAATTGTTTTATAACATCAATATTTACATTTCAGATATATATATATATATATATATATATATATATATATATATATATATATATATATATATATATATATATATATATATACATAAGAATGAAGAAATCAACAAAGGGTCTATTACACAAAAACAAATCTTCCAAGTAATCATTTATTACAGGTCACAGTTTCCACAAACCAAACCCTCAGATTATGGTGCTTGTATCAGTAAATATGGAAAAGAATTCAATGTAATCCAAGATTCTGCTGATTAGTTGGATTTGTTCTTAAAAGTCGGCACAAGAATGGCAATTCAACTGTGCTTGGACTTGCTGCTACAGAAGTAAAGTTGTTTGATGCTATTGTTGTTAAAGGTGAAGATGTTATAACAACAAAGTAAAGGAGAAAGAGTTTTCGTGATCTATGTGCTCACGTTGGCAATAAGGTATACAATGTAAAGAAAAGAATTCATAACACCATAAAATATTTAAAGTTTAAGTAGCATGTGTCAGCACTAGGTGGTGCAGATTGTATTATCTGTATAAGGTTGGTGCAAAAACAGTATCGTTTTCTCACATATCTTACATCTATATATGATTTCTGAATTAATTCATTAATATATATATATATATATATATATATATATAGCCATGTTATATATCCTTTTGAAGCGAGTTTTTCGCTCTATTGAATCGTGTTATTCATTACCATTCTCAATCTCTTCATTATTTTTTGCAGGCTTTTCGACAGCATGGATAAAATTAAAATCCGCACGATTTTCTTGTTCCAGTTAAAACTAGGCCGAAAAGCTCCCGAGACAGCTCGCGGTATCAATGATGCATTTGGCGCAGGAGTCACTAATGAACGTGTGACACAACAGTGGTTCAAGAAATTTCGCAATGGTGACAAGAGCTTCGAACATGAAGACAGTCGTGGCCAGTCGACTGTGGTTGATAACGAATATTTGAAAGCCTTTGAGATCCTCGCAAAACCACACGAGTAGTTGCTGTTGAACTTTGAGGTCAATCGCTCAACAGTCGCTCACCATTTAAAGCAAATATGTAAATCAAAAAAGTTGGATAAATGAGTGCTGCATGAATTGAACGATAATAAAAAAAAATCGTTGTATTGAGGTGTTGTCTATACTCTTTCTGCGCAACAAAAACGACCCATTTCTCAAGTGGATTGTAGCGTGTAATGAGAAGTGGATCCTCTATGACAGGCAACAATGTTCGGCATGCTGGAAAAGCTCCACAACACTTCCTGAAGCCGACATTGCACCAAAAAAGATTATGGTGACTGTTTAATGGTCTGCAGCAAGTCTCATCAATCACAGCTTTTTGAATTCGAGTGAAACGATTATAGTGGAGAAATATTGCTGACAAATTGATGGAATACACCAGAAGCGCCAATGCATGTGCCTGACATTAGTCAATATGAAGGGACTAATTCTCCTCAAGGACAATGCTCACCTGCATGTTGCTTAACTGACCCTGGTGAATCTGAACGAATTGGGCTACGAGACTCTGCCTCAAGGGCCATATTCACCGGATCTCTCGGTCACTGATTATCACTTTTTCAAGCTCTCAAGAACTTTTTGCACAAAAAAAAGCCGAAATGATGCCGAATCGGCCTTCAATAACTTCATCGCGTCAAGAACTCCAGACTTTTATGCTAATGGGACAAATAAACTTGTTTCTCATTGGCAAATATATGTCGATTCTAATGGTTCTTATTTCGATTAATAATTTTTTTTTATGAAAGGAGTTATGATCTTTTGAATTTGAACATCAAAAACGACATTATTTTTGCACCAAGCTAATATAAGCAAGCAGACAGACTGAATAAATCCTGAATTTATTTCTGATGGATTCCCAATCAACATTTGTGCTGAGGATACTCTGAAGTTATGGGAAAGTCTAGTTGATGATGGTGTGGTTACTACTTAAAATGGTGACCAGGCAAGGTGTTACAGCGAAACCAATTTTTGTATCAGATCATAAAAGCATCATCATAACCCATGCCTACATCAATGACACTGCATGGTTTCCCAAAGTTATGTATTGTTGTTACATAGACTACCAAGAATGGATTTAAAATTATGGGTCATTATGTAACCCCATCCCCCCGTCCAAATAAAAGAGTCCTTAACAAAATTCACGGGGAAATTTGTCTTTAAATGTAATCATGCTGGTGGTAAAGGTGAAGCATTAACAAATGCCCCTCAAGAAAAACGTTTTTTTTCTTTGATGAGGTTATTCATTGTCTGCAAGAATTGACTCCTGTGAAACACAGGGATATTTTTTTTGCTTTTGTATCAGCAGTTGTCAACAATCCCCAATGTTGTATCTTCATCAAGACAAGTTAACCTTGACAAGATGAAAATTCTTTGCTAAAATACAATTAGGAATATGTGTGACTCGTTTTAAATGAGTGGAGCTAAATTACTTTTCATGGAATAATTCAACATTTAGTCAAGTTGGTGGCTATGAATGATGGCTGCGGATTAGAAAACTTGACAGAGGAATGTTTGGAGTCCAATAATAAAGACACCCGTAATTATTTTCAATTCCTTTCAAGAAAATCATCACCAATTGAACAGTTAACTAATGTTATCTGTAGACTTTTTTAACGTTCTGATCCTGGTGTTGTGAAGCAGTTCACTGAATTGCACCCTAATAAGTATTGTACTGAATGCGGTGCAAATAATCACACTATTAGATATCATGCAAGCCTTTTCAATCTTCCAATAAAATTTTGTTTCTCTTGCTGAAGATATCTTACTTGGTTGATATGTTGTAATATAAATACTACTTCATATTCACGTTATTAGACTTACAACAAGCTCTGCATAACTGCCACTGGATCATTTTTCATTAAGATATGCCCAAATATCTAATTTGCTCATTTTGGAGCAAAATTCCGAATTTAAGTTTTTGGGCTCTAAACACCTCCAAATTTGACATTTTTGAAATATTTAAATTTTTGTATTCGACTCATCGTTTTACCTAAAAAAAACCCTCAACCACTACCTGAGAATTTGCCATTGTCTCTATTTCCACATATCGGCGATCTGGGCCCACAGTTTGTGAATTACTAAACTTCTACCAGGTCATGGCTGACGGAAAGAAAGTGTGGATTAAATAAAGGGCTCTGTCTAAAATTCTGTGTAAATTCTCAAGTTCGACAGAAATATTACCGAGTTTGACAGAGAAATTCCTGAGTTTTACTAGACGCACTTGAAGAAGGTCTTAGGTTTTGTCGGCTGACGCGTTTTGCAAATAACACTCAAGAAGAGAAAAAAAAATTCAAATAATATAAATTATTAAATCCTCATCTAAAAAATTGAGAAACATACAGTTTTCTCTATCTTAATGTCTTTTGTACCTAGTCTTTCTCTTTTCTCTTAAGATCATATTCATTTACTTTTCCTTAACTCCAACAATAACTCTAACCCATTTCCGTCTTATTCACCACTCCTAAAAATATGGATGCCAGCCAAGAAAGCTCTGCAGTTGACAGTATCTGGCCGGAATCCAACTATTCTTTTTTAACCATTTCAATCTCTGTCCTAGCCATCCCATTATTTTTATTCTTCCAACTTTTCTTCTTCCTTTCCTTTCCCCTCCTATCCCTTCGTACATCAGCGATAATGACACTCATTTAATACCTCGTAGTCAACCCATGACGCAGCACCTACTTTTCAATGTGTCAAATGGGGCAGAAATGTTGCATTTACTGATTTTTTTTTATCTTTCTTGTGCAATTTTGAGTTATGGAGATATTACGCAGGTGATAAATAGCCGGGAATTAAGAGACAAAGTTACCTCCTTTTTCGTGCTACCTCTTCGGCTTAAAAAAAAATGTCTCCTGCATAATGATTTTATCTTTTCAGTTTTTCATTGTTTCTTTTTTTTTTTCAGTTTTGCTTCTGTGCCTACAGGTTGCCAACCGTCTTTAACCCCCAAACCTTTTTCTACATGTTTCACGTAGAATCTATCACGTTTCTGCATTTTTGAGATGAGGAGTAATTATTTGTATTATTATTCATCGGACTACTGTTCTCATCTTGTATGTCTTTTATTTTCTTACAAAAGGGTTAACACATACCAAGACCCGAAGGCCACTCGAGGACATGGGTTAATCTGTGTAATGTAGTCATTGGGACAGTTGCATAACAATTGTTTGTAGACGTAATTTGGTATTATTAGTTCATTTACCAAGAACTTGTTTACGTTGGATATGAAGATAATGATATTGTAATCAGCTGAAAAGCAACCCAACTGACCGGAGTTCCACAGGCTTGCAGTTCTAGGGAAGAAGCTTTTTTCATAGAATCCATGTTTAGGTTTAGGTAACGATAGGGATTGGGAGAATTTATTGATAGTGATTTGGGCTAGATTAGTGTTTTTTGTGAAGAATTGACGAGGAGAGTCCAGTCGAACACTTGCCATGAAAATAACAATAGAGCAGGGACAGCCTCTATCGTCATTTCTTTTGTGGGAAAGAGGCTGCAGAGAATAGAAAAAGGCATTACCTATTAGACTACAAAGTCCGTTTTGAACTCTGTTAAGGAAGGATAGGTACTTCGAGCAGCTACTGCCCAAATGTGACAACAATATTCAATCCTAGGCTCTTATGCAGGTAGAGAATTGCTTCAGTAGAGAGATATCTACTTGAGCTACAGATTTGATGTATATGCTCCATTTCAGATCAGGAGTGAATATCAGACCAAGAAGTTTGTCTAAACATGGGGCGCCCTCAAGCTGAGAGCCGTTCATTTCAATAGGAGCCAGATGTGGGTCATAGCGTTGATGCTGGAAAGATAGAAGTTTGGTTTTAGATGCATTGAAATTAACAAGCCATCTTTTTCCTCATTGCCCCATGTGCTCAAGAATAGAGGAGAGAGAGAGAGAGAGAGAGAGTAAGAGAGAGAGAGTCAGAAAGATCTTAGCCGTTTCTCATCTTTGAAGTGTTGCCATAGATGGTAGTGTCGTTTGCATAAATGTCTACGAATTATCTAAGAATGTGATTTGGAGGAGCATTGATGAAGATCAAGAAGAGAGTTGTGCCCAGGATGGAACCATGAGGGGCGCCTACATTAATAGCATAAGCTTCTGATTTCTGTCCATCAACACTTATGAACCCATCAGAAAGGAACGATTTAATAATTGAGAATACATTTACACTGATTCCATAGTGTGAGACCTTATGCAGCAAGCCTTTATGCCACACCCTATCAAAAGCCTTTGATATGTCAATAGTAATTGCCCAAGAAACAAAGCTAGAAACAAAGCCCGCACCCAGATATTCGCTAATCCTTGTTTTTTTTGTTTTTTTTTACATGGAGGTCACCACTTATCGAGGCCCGGAGGCCACTCAGGGATAAGGGTTATTGCATGTACAGTAATCATTAGTATTGGAGATTTGATAGACTGTCTTACTTAAGGGGGCGGTTTGTCAGGAGTTTGTTTATGTTGGACTTGAAGACATCCAAGTTGTAGTCAGGTGGGAAACAGGCAAACTGAAGAGAGTTCCACAGTCGTGCACTTCTGAGAAAGAAGCTCTGCTCATGGAATCTACATTTGGATTTAGGCACAGATAAAGAGTGGGGAAAATTATTGACAGTAGTTTCAGCCAGACGGGTGTTTCTCGTGAAAGATTGGTAAGGGGAGACGAGAGATTGGAGCTCAGACGAACACTTGCCATGGAAATAACGATAAAACAGAGACAGGCTCGCAACGTCTCTTCTGTGGGAGAGAGGCTGCAGGGAAGAGAAAAGGGCATCCCCCACTAAGGCAGGATAGGCTGTTTTTAGCAGCTCCTGTCCAGATGTGGCAGCAGTACTCCATCCTTGGACGTACTTGGCTTTTATACAGATAGAGAATTGCATCAATAGTGAGATATCTTCTGGAGCGTGGAAGGATCCCACCATTTTCCCAGCGACCTTGGCACCACCCTGATGTATGTATTCCATTTCAGATCCGGAATAAAGTTCAAACCCAGAAGCTTGTCAAAACATGGAACCTCCCCAAGACGAGAGCCATCCATTTCAATTGATGCCAGATGGGGATCAGAGCGTTGATGATGTAAAGATAGAAGCTTGGTTTTGGATGCATTAAAAGTGACCAGCCACCTCTTCCCCCACTGTACTACGCGCTCAAGATCAGAGGAGAGAGAATTAGAGAGAACTTTGTCATTTACGGTCTTTGATGTGTTGCCATAGATAATCGTATCATCAGCATAGATGTCAATGAATGATTTAAGTATGTGTTTTAGGAGATCATTGATGTAGATCAGGAAGAGAGTTGGGCCCAGAATTGACCCTTGGGCGACTCCAGCATTAATATCCTGTGAGATATTACTGTAAGCACATCAGCTGTAGATTTAGATGAGCATAAACCATATTGCATGTCACTAAGGAGGCTGTTTTAGTTGAGGTGGTTGATCACTTCTCTCTTTAACACAGATTCTAGTAGTTTACTCATGACACTCATGAGACTGATTGATTTGTATTTAGAGGGAGATGACTGATCACCTGAATTTTTAAATACAGAATAGGCTGAAGAGGTTTTCCGGAGTGTTGGGAAGCAATTAAGACAACGTTTAAGCAACTTTGTAAGTCTGGGGGCTAATTCTGGTTTAAGCTTTTTGAGCACTATAATAGGAATGCTATCAGGGACTACTGGGATCGAGATTTTTGATAAGCTTGGCAACATCATGCACGGTTATTTGTACGTTGCATAGTGTGTTTTCAGACACAGGAGGAAATACTGGGGGTGGGGTAGGCAGCCCTGATCGCATAGGGTAGAATTTGCTGCAAAGTTGTTGGCAAAGAGTTTGGTTTTGTCTGATGCTGATGAGATTACCTCAGGATCGTTCATAATGGTTGGGATAGATTAAACGTTTCGGTTCAGGATCATGTTTGTTATTCACCAAAACTCATGAGAACCAAGCCACTGCTCAGCTACTTTGGACTTGAGCGACCGAGCATACAAATCTTGCATTCTTTATCACTCTTTTACAGTGGTTGCTGGCAGTCCAAAAAGCCGGCTTTAGTCTCAGTACATATATTTTTCTGAAAGCAGTGGAAATAGTGGTTTCTGTGTGCAGTGGCACATTTTGGAGAGAACCATGGCTGACTGTTGGATTTTTGCTGAAAATTCTTGGAGGGTATTAAGCGATCTATACCGACAATTAACCATTCAATCAGGTCTGATACTATAAAGGATATGTTCAATTTTAACATGGTGTGAAGAGTAACGGTTGATATAAATCTACAGAAGCTATCCCAATCAGCTATAGAGTATATACTGTATGATGTAGAGGTACACCTGAGGGCTTATTAAATTTTGTTTTTATTTTAACTGAGAGTGGTCAGAACGAGGGATGAGCATAGCTCTGGCCAAGTTGTAAGAAAAATGTCTAAGAGACTTGCATACTGGTTGTCAGTGTCGGGCACACAGGTGGATTCATGAATCTGAGTTAGGTCATAGGCGATAGAGAAATCATGACAGTACCTCCTTTCATCATCCGTCTTGTTAGAGTGGGCTAGCCATTCAACATTGTGAACATTGAAGCCACCACAGACGTGAATATTAGCTAATAAGTGAACAGACAGGATATGGTAAATTCTCTCAGAAAAATGTCATTATCACAATGATTCATTCGATGTAAGCTTCTTTAGATGTATTTTTTCAAACTCAGGAATTTTTCTGTCAAACTCGTGAATCTACAAGGAATTTCGAATGGAACTCTTCAATTAATTTATGGGAGTAGAATTCTCTTGTTCCATCAGAAATGACTGGATATAGGTTCTAAGTAATTCGCAATTGTATTTTTCTGTTGCCCTTGCTGAGGATTGAACCTTCAACCTTCAGGGCAATATCACTTTGCAACCGAATTTTTCCAAGTACTCTAACCACTGTACCATGTGCCCTTGCAGATAATTCTAGTACGAGAGCATGCTACCTCCTCATGAAGTAAATAAAGGGTTTCATTCAAAATTCCGTGTAGATTCCCAAGTGCAACAGACAGATTTCCATGTTTGACAAGATACATCTGAAGAAGGCCTGAGTATACAACGACCAAAACGTTGTTAAATTTACACTGAAGATGAGAACAGTAGTCCAAAAAATGCAAATGATACAAATAGAATTTATTATTATTTTTTTTTCTCATTTTTTTGTTTTAGTACAGTTAGTCTGAAGAGATAAAGAGGCGTCATCTTAGGGTTAACACTTTATTTCCCTATGAGTAAAATTTATATACAAGGGCTTTTTTTTTTTCTTAAAGAATAGATATTTTCTGTTTTAAAACTGCGATCTGTATTTCTCTGCAGTTTGGTTTTCTATCGATTGCATGTAAGTATGTTATTCGTGTTTTTACATTAAACCAGTTGCCTCTATCATAACTTATTATTTCTTTCAAAGTCTGTGGAATTTAAGTCATTTCTGAGGTCTTGATATTTAGTTGCTTTTTTCTCGTTTTGCTCTATTGAAGCTATAGTTATTCGGAATGGTTTAATATACGGGTAGCTAAAGCAGAATAAATAGGATGCAATATCTGAGAGTTATATTTTCATCTCTTGATATGAAGATGGGGAAAGAAACTTGAACAATGTAATACACTAGTTATTTTCTGTGTTTTCGTAGTAGAAGAAACAGCAGATACAAACAGCGGCACATTTGTTTTGTCAGGTGCTAGAATCATTGAAAGAAAAAGAAACAAAAAACTTAGGTTTGTAAATGGATTCACTTTATGTATGACAATAACTTGCAGTTGCTATGAAGGATGAATTGTTGAGTACAGAGAGTCAGGTGTTTTACAGCTGAGAGAAAATACAGCAGTTGAAAGTTGTTTTGAATTACGGTATAAGTGAAAAGGAGTTGTGTAAGTTTTCTTTTCGAGATTTCAAATTTTGTGTCTAAATGTTTCAATATTAACACTTAGTTAAACTTGTATATAACGTGAAATTTTGTGTTAAGTAAATTCTCAACAAATGCGAAAGCCTCGCTCCTTCTTTGTTTATAGAATTGGTTATCTTCAAGGTTCGCGTATCTTTGTTTACTTTTCTTTTCTGTTGATCGTACTGCTTCATAATGGAAAAGTCCCTTCTGATTAATGTTTACCGGTTTTAAAATAAGCAAACGGTTGTTTGTCAGAATAATATTGCTTTAAAACTAGTAAACAGCAACCAGAAAGGATTTTTCCAGCGCCTTTATCGTGAAGCAAAACAATCAGCAGAAAACAAATATAAACAAAGACATGCAGAACATGACGATTACATAGAGTTTTTTTGTTGTTGTTTTTAACCAATTTTCTAACGATAATCACCTGCAGCATTTTATGACTTGCAAGTGAGCCAAAATTGTATTTTAAATCTCGCTAACAGTGCTTGTGATCGATTCTTTCAAATTTGAACCTCTTAACTTTATCTGCATATGTTCATATCAGTTCGACACTATCCTTGTTGCTGTCGGACCTTTTGAAAACAGGTCAGTTTTTTTTATTGCTAATCGTCAGAGAAATTCCAACAGATCTGTTCAAGCATTTTATTCGGCCGGAATGTACTCCACCTAGTGTGCTGGCTTTTCAAAACCACACCTAATCATAATCTGATAAAATCGTATCCGCATATCTAAGGTAATATGCAGTAAATGTGTTAAACAGATTCCAAGACGTCTCTCATCATGATTCGGAGAACTCACAGTTAGATTCAAGGAACATAGACTTGATCTATGGAAACCTTATTAAAGCTAAAGAGCAGGTGGCTCTATCTATACTCTCCAAAAAAACAAAATCAAGAAGAAGTTCAGTTAGTTCCGACATCAAAATTTCAGCAGCTCGAGAAAATCTCAAGAACATCTCCTCTATGTATCACTATGACTCTTCTCAAAGCAACAAGAAGTTAACAGTTGCTAAAATATCCCTCGACCATGCTTATCCTGAGGCAGAAGAAGCTTGAATTAATGGGAAAATAACTGACATTGCCTATCTTCATATCAATCAACAACATTCTGCAGCTTGGAAAATTATAAATGAACTAGTGGGAAAGGAATCGAAACTTCCACCAACAATCAAAGGTGACAGCTGCGAGCAACGGTTTGGTAACTAGCTTTCTCATTTCAAAAACCTCCTTGGTAATCCAACAAATCTGCCGGACCATGTGTCCTTCTCAAAATTTCAAATTAGCAGTGTTTTGAACATACCAACAGGAGAATACACCATCGTAAGGTTAAAATGTGTTCTACAGAAGACAATGAACAAAGCTCTTGGACCAGACAAGATTCCAGCCATCTTGTGGAAAGACGCTATCTTTCATCAATTACTTGTCGACCTGTGTAACTTTGCAAAGACCAACCACATTTCACCAACCATCTGGCTACGATCACAAATCATTCCCATTCCCAAAAAGGGTTACTTGAAACTACCAATGGATTGTCGCGGTATTTCGTTACTTCCTAAAGCAGTGAAAATCTATAACAAGCTTCTAACTTGTATTCGCACTGAAGTGAAGCTCATTCTGCAGAAAAACCAAAATGGTTTCCGCTAAGGTTGCTCCGCTCCTGGACAAATTTTCCTACAAATGCAGTGTGAAGAATAATTGAGGAAATCATATTCTGCAATAAAATAGCAGCTCTTATATTTGTGGACTTCAGCAAAGTTTTCGACTCAGTCAACCGTGAGACTATGTTTGAAATTCTTGAACTCTATGGCATACCAGTAGAAATCATTGAAGCAATGAAAGTATTGTATACAAACACACAGGCCACTGTACTGACCCAAGAGTGAAACAACCTTTTGACATTTTGGCTGGTATTCTCCAAGATGATACACTTGTACCTTTCTTTTCGATGAACTAGATTACATCATGCGTATTTCTGTGGATACAATCTATGAAAATGGACTGATGTATCAACCTAGAAGAAGCTCACGTAATCCTGCACTTTACATCCCTGAGGCTGATTTTGCTGATTACATTACGCTGTTGTCTGACAATCTCATTAGTGCCCAGGCACTTCTATCTTCTCTTGAATCAGCAGCAAACTATACAGGGCTTTACCTGAATGCTACCAAGATCGAGTGTATGCCAATTAACATTCATAACAATCATGAAATTAAAACACTCACAAATAAAATTCTCAAATGTACTGAGGACACATCAAAAACTCTGAGAAACACTTTAACATTAGAAAGGGCATGGATTGTTTGTAACAAAATTAATAAGACCTGGAAATCCAATCTTGCTCGCAAATTCAAAATCCAAGTTTTCTTCGTATTTATTGAGCAAATCTCACTCTATGGATCTGAAACTTGGATACTTTCAGCAAAACAACAGCGTCGTTTGGATGGATGTTACACATGCATTTTGAGAAGAGTAGTCAATCTCTCAAGGCAAAAACACTCAACTCTAGAAATGATATATGGAGACTTACGAAGAGTATTAATCTCAGTTTGCAAGAGACGTGTTCAGTTTGCTTCATCATTTGGAGGTACCCATCATCTCACAATCGTTTACTTAAGTTAACTTTCCAGATAGGATACAACGAAATACATTCATCTCCAAGAGAGATCTTTTGGGTGCTATGACAGAAATACAATACTGGAAGGGTGTAGTGAGTTCTATACTGGCTGAGGCCGCAGGATAATGATGGTGATGGGCCAATAAGTGGATAGCAACATTTAATGCTATTAAGACTAAACTTCTTCGTTAAACAACTGCAAATAAAACCATCACAAGCACCCATTGCCATGATAAATAGCACTCTATCTGAGAGCCCATCCGTCTAACCCCTCGACTTCACAACAAATACATTGAGGACATTGCCAAGGTTGCTACAAAAAAAGGTGGGCGCTCTCTATCGTGCTAGAAAATTACTCATGCCAGAAAGCATCCTGTATATTTACAAAGCTACAATTCGCTTATGCATGGAGTATAGGTGCCATTAAAGGAAAGGTGTCCCGCATTTAGTTTTGTGGGAGGTCAAGTTGGTGATGTTCTCGACATATGAACAAACAAAGAAATCCAGCACGTTCAGGTTGGAGAGGGAGAGGCCAGTGAAAGAAAGGTACAAAATCGTAACACTCCTTCTCAAATAAAGCCTGGGTCTCTTTGAACTTGTGGACCAGTGCTGAGTCCTGCTGCCGCACTCAGGGCCTGCCAGCGGCCACTTGATTGCAGCAGGGGATCACCACACCCTTAAGCACATCCAGATACACGTTGGTGTTGACTTTCACACCGATTTTGAAGATGTAAGGTGGCATGATGAAACCACACCAAAGACCATATCCCTTGCTGGAAACTTTGGTTTCATAACCTTGGGCACGTCTCTGTTATTTGTAGTAATCCAGCGATGCATTTTGAGGGTGTTGGTAATGGTCCTGTTGTCATAACTCGGATCAGTAGAGAGCATAAATTGTACAATGCCGCATCTCTAGTCTTGCTTGTTTAATATTGTGTCACTTTCAGACATGATAGATAGCTCCTATCGCTCTTGGGATTTGTACATAACTGGCTAACTAGTAGATTGTTTGCAACAAAAAAGAAAACCGGTTTTCATTAAACGAAAATGGAATCATGTTGCATTTTCTACTGTTTTTCCAGGTAACAACTTTCTGCGTGCCATGCCTTGTGTAATAAAAGATACTATTAACGTAAAGGTAAAGCCTCTGTTTCGCCTGTCAGATGACAGATCAGGGGAAGTAATAATAAGAAAAGAAAAACTAAAGTTTGTCGATGGGTTCTTGATATATGTGGCATTAATTTGCATATGGGAAGAATAGTAGCTATGAGATGGACGAGTTATAGAGGGCAGGGAGTGGAGAGAAAGAAAGAGAGAGAGAAAGAAAGAAAGAGTACAGACGTTGAGAGTTAGTATTGTAAATTATGGTTTACGATGAGTTGGTACGAATTGCATCGTTAGGAAAAAAGGGTTTCTGACATTTTCTTTCATAATACTTTGCCAGTGGATTTTTTTCTTCTTTTTAAAAATCCCTCTAAAGGAGCTTGTGAGTATTATTATTATTTTTTTTCAAATTGAAACCTCTTAACTTTATTCAGGAGAAATATAATTTACCACAGAGAAGCTACAGGCACAAAAGATGAACACTAACAGAACATCAACCCCAACGGGAGATTTCTGCCTCACATCAAGTTGGTAGATAAATTAAAAAAACAAAAAAAACAGGATCTCTTTCCTTTAAACACTTAAAGTGTCGACTGACAGAAGTAAACGGTGACGATTTTTCAGTTTTTATGCCTTGCTAACAGAGGCTTCTTTTTTTTTTTAATTTTTACTAGGGAGTCGCCTGTTATCAAGGCACAGAGGCCACTCAAACATAAGAGTTAATAAGTGAACATCATGATAAAAGCTATTTTAAATCTTATTTGGTTTTACGCCGATAAAATAGCTGCTTGAGAGTCAAAAGTGAATAATAATAAAAAGGTTAACCTTGATAGGAGTAAGTCATTTAAACCTATTACTCTTGCACATGCGCAAATATACATTCATAGCCTTAAGTGCTTTGCTTTATCGTTTTAGTATTTTACTGTTTCAGACTGGGATCTGAATTCAATAGTCTCGACGACAGTCAAAGGTTGTAACAAATAAGCTATTATCTATCAGCTAGTGAAATTTAGCAAAATCTCACCGATCAACATTATCAATTGCTTGTAAGCTCTATTTATTTATACAAAGATGCTGAGAAGAAGCTGAAAATGCAAAATGTACATTAGTGGTATACATAAGGTTATATATTATTCTATGTACAGTCTACAGTATCTACCTATATATATTAATAAAGTAAAGTTGATTCCCTCATTTTTATATGTAAACAATGTATCAAAAATTGGATCCAACTGTCAGTAATTTATATGACTCAAATACAATTTGACATTATATAAACAATACAAATAACACTCATATTCTTTTAGAACATTACTAGTTCAAATGTATATCATCTAAAATATGAGGTTAAATGATTAAGTGTTAACTATGTCGTACTTCCAACTAATAATTTCCAGTGTTATATGTGACACACTGCGGTCAAGACTTGCTACTCCGACATCCAATTCCAAATAAAATCAGTTTTTGAAGCATCAGGCTTTTATTGTATTTAAACCAGAAGCATCGCATTTGCATATGAAGTGACAAGATCGCCAACATATAAAGAAAAGTAGTAGCCACTCCTTTCTTTTCTTCATTTGTTTTGTCTTCACTGAATACTACAAGTTGATGAGAGAACAGGTTTGTACCAAGGTTTTAGGCATTTAATCACAAAATACAGCTTATTATGCGTATTCCAAGTTTAATTGCTTTTCCTGACAATAGGTTCTTTTCCAATTTTTTTGACAGAACTGATATTTCTTTTTATAGTTAAAGCATACGGCACAATCACATTGACACACCTGTTCTTGCCAGATCACTGAAGTTAAGCAATGATGAGCTTGACCAGTTCCAGATGGGTGACCATTTGGGAAGTCTAAGTGCTGTATGTACCACGCTGAGTCATAGAAATTTCTAGGTTAGTATCTGGGGGAGGGTTTAACTCATGGGGGAGGAGATGCACGCCTCAAATCAAGACGAAAAGCAACGGGAAACTTCCATCTTTACTTGTCTTCCCGATATTATAATGGCTCTACAATTTGGAAAGAAGTGGTCGCCAATGCTATTAAAACAGCAGGACCGCTGCATGCATGTATTATTTTGTATTCTCTTTGGCAACGCCGGGAAACAGATCCTACTAGTTGTATATATAATTTTGTTTTGAAAAGCAATTTTTCATATTCAGTCACCCGGCAGAAACGAATTCACTTAATACTTAAACAACTGACCCACTTGTATTTTTTATTTGTTTTATGCATAAAGCATTCTCCTCACCAAACAGCCTTTCTAATGGAACCATATATTCCATGCAAAGTTACATCTCGCCACCTTTAGCAGATTCCCATATTTTTCTCACACCCTTTTGTCACCGGACATTTTTCAGCCTGATACAAAAATGTCACTAACAAACATAAATCACTGCACTTGGCGAGGATTAGGAAAAAAGATGGGGGAGAAAAAGGAAAAGGATGAGGGTTTCAGTGAAAGATGACAGCTTTTTTTTCCCGGGGGGTCCCCTGTTTATATTGACCAGTTGAGCCTTGAAAGAAGGAAGACATCATGCAGCTTAAAATATTGTCCAATATTGACACGATATCAATATGCTCCACTTTCGCTTTGTATTTTTTCTTTCTTTTTCTTTTTTGCTTTTAGTCGTATTTGTCTAAAATCTATACGTCAACCATTTATTACAAATTAGTTTTTATTTTGTAGATATATGCTTGCGTTCCTATGAGGATCTCCTGCGGTTCATAGGTCGGTCATTGGGTCCCTATTCACGTGCCTCTCCATACGGGCAGATTTAGACACAAGGCCAGTTTTTAATGTAAGAAAATCCACCAGAAGAGGCAATCTGAGTTGGAGCAAAAATTAAAATTGCCTCAGTCTAGAAGGTTTTCTCCTTCACTGACCGAAGACATTTGATCCAAAATTAGTATCTATATACATGCCTCCCCACGAGGACAGAGTAATCCACAAGGTCTATTTTTAATGTGGGAAAAATCTAGCTAGTCCAAAATGAGGCATTCTCAATTGGGATAAAAGTTTAAATCACGTCTTCTTTACTGATGAAAGACAGAACAGATGACGTTTATTATCCAAACAGATACTACACTTTGATCTCAGTCAAAATTAGTTTCTATTTACTTGCATTCATTACGAGGGCATAATTAGACACTTTGTTCCTCGTCAAGGAGCAGTATGAGTCTGTCATGTTTCAATGTTTAATATCATTTCCATTAAAAAATACACAGATTGAATGGACGTATTTTACTTTAGATGCGACCAGGTAATTTAAGAGAGGCTTCGTCTGCAGTCGGTGGATCGTCTGCAGTCTGTTATGCTTAAGTTTGAGATAAAAGTTTCTCCATTAAATGCTGTGACTTAAAGGATGCATCATGTGACTAAGATCGAAGTGTGGTACCTGTTCTGATATTACATTTCATATGTTCTATTCTCGAACAGTAAAGAATATTTTTTTCTCAGATGAGACAATTTTTACTCTAATCTACAGTGACCCTTTTTGTGTGTGTGTGGGGGGTATTGGAAACTGACCTTGTGTCTGACCTTCCCCTTGTTAGAAGGTAAATAGATACGGACACATTTTATTTTAGTTGCTTGCAAGTATCTCCCTAAGATGTTATGTTCGTTTGTTTGTCACTTTGCAGTCGGTTAATCTGTTATACTCTAATTTGAAATATTATTTTCAAGAAAATTGAATGGACATATTTAATATTTATCTGCATATTCCATAAAATAAACTATTTGTTCTTAATCCCTACATGGAAAGTTGGACACCAAATTTAATGTTACAAAACTTAGTTGAAGATTTTCAAAAATGTATAAGTATCAAAAAAGACTTTAAAAAGTATTGAAGCGTCGGGCTTTGCTCACATAAAGAAGATTCGTCAGAAAGCACTTTCGAATTTTCCTCCAAAAAACAAGTCAAACTAAAAAGAAAGATATATTTTTTATCATTCTCCTACAAAGAAGTTATCTCAATAAAAGAAGTTACCTCAATAAAAGAAGTTATGTTCAAGTCTAACGTAAATAAGTTCTTGATGAGCCGTTCCATATAAGTTATCAAATTTACCGATTTTTCATTACTAATGATTACTATATTGTCCAATTTCTACTGTACAATCTTTAACCCTTATCCTTGAGTGGCCTCTTGGCCTTGATAATGCGATGATGCCTGTGTAAAAAAAATCTCAATAAAAGAAGTTATCTAAATAAAAGAAGTTATATTAATAAAATGCATAAAAAATTACCTCTCGCTCCTGTTACCATTCTGGAGCCCATCGTTGGTTTAGAGATTGCCCATACAGTTTTAAAACCTGTCTGACTTGTAATAAAGTTAAGCCTAAGAGTTCCCATTTCAGAATAAATGAAAGAAAATAAAAATCGGGTTAAATCTACAAGAACAGACAAACAGGATAGCATAAATATAAGAAAGTATGTACAAGTAATTTTTTGAATAAAAGAATCAAAATTAAACATTGATCCTGGTCTGTCTATGATCAATTTGCATACGTAGAACAGTTTTAATAAATTAACTATGCTAAAAACCAGCAAAAACGTCAGATCGATGAATGGTATAAAATTCAAATTTGAGGGTAAAATTATGGCTAATACTGTGTTAAAAGAACTAACAACAAAATGAAAATGTTCATGTTAAAAATGCCACAGTTTCTTTGGCACAGACTAGATGTATCAGTGCAATTTTGGAGATACAGAGGCGGCAAAAAGAAAGTCCGCACTTGTAATTTTTTTCCAAAACTGCAAATGTAAACTAAATTTAATGTAACTGTTTAAAAAGGTATACCTCATTTGATTCACCTTTTATTCTTCTATAATTTTACCTGTTCATATTTGATTTTTAATTGAAATATTCTAGTGTTCACGTCAATTTAAAAAATAACTTCAAATTAAGGAGGCAAAAAAGTTCCCACAATTGAAAATTGTTATTTCAATGTAACTTTAGGACAGTAGTGCAACGCAAATACAACAGGAACACAATGAACTAGTTAATATTTAGTAGCATAGTCCTTCTGCAATTTGACAGCCTGCAATCTTTTGGGAATTCTTTGAATTAGACTGCAGCAATACTCTGGGGAAAGGACATCCAACTTTTCTTTCATTTTCGTCCAAAGTTCTTCCAAATTTGAAATTTTATCATTGCATAGCTGTTGCTTGATATAATGGCATACGTTTTCGATGGGATTGGGTTCTGGAGATTGTGCAGGCCCATCCAAACACGGAATTTCATGCTCTTTCAGGAATCTCTTTACATTGCCAGCTGTGTGAATGGGAGTATTATTCTGCATTAAGATGAGATTATCATCCAAATTCCGACCAAAGTATGGTAGAAAATGCTCAGTCAACATATTAATGTACTTGGTCGAATTAATTCGACCTTGCAAGCGAACTTTAGGTCCGGAACCATTGGTACTAACAATGCCACACACCAAAACTGAACCTCCACCGCCTTGCAGCATTGAAACTGAGCACCTAGGATTAAATTCTTCATCTTTCCTCCTACAGTCGTACTGCTTCCCATCACTGCCTAGCCTATTGAACTTGCTTTCGTTGCTAAAAAGCACTTTTGACGAATATGAAGAGTTATGATCTTCATTGTATCTGACGAAGTCCAGGCGGCGCTTTCTGTTCTTTACAGAACTCATTGGTTTGCGTCTTGCAACATATCCTCGGAAATTAAATTTCTTTAATCTGTTATTGACAGTAGAAAGAGAGCACTTTTTAACAAGATTGCACTGTTGTTGGATATGAGGAGCCATTTCAAATCTGTCTCTTAGGCTGCGGATCTTGATAGCATTGTCTTCCTTGTTAGAAGCAACTCTAGTACAACCAGATTTAGGGGTTCACGAACACTGCCGGTGTTTTGGTGCTTTTGCACTGTCTTTCGTACCGTTTTATCATCACATTTAAATCTGTGGGCGATTTCTGGATTGGATAAACCAGATAGGGGGAGATTAAAGAGCTCCTGACGATCACTAAGAGAAAGTCGTGGCATATGGACTAAATGTTACGTTGTAGAACCTGAAACAACAACAATTACGATTAGAGATGCTTTGGACCCTGTTGGTGGATATTTTAAACTGATTTTAGGGCGATAATTTAAGCTGGTTTTAAGCGAATTTGTTGCTGCGGACTTTCTTTTTGCCTCTTCAATTTGAAGTTATTTTTTTAAATTGACGTGAACACTGAAATATTTCAATTAAAAGTCAAATATGAACAGGTAAAACTATAGAGGAATAAAAGACGAACTAAATGAGGTACAGGCTGTTTAAACAGGTACATTAAATTTAGCTTAAATTTGCAGTTTTTGAAAAAAAAAAATACAAGTACAGACGTTCTTTTTGCCTACACTGTATATCAGTCAAGATTTTTTTGTCAGAAAATATGTAAGTTGAAGAAATTCCAAATTCAAATCACAGACTTATCAAATAGAAACTCATACGGCAAATCAGGAAAGACGCTGAAAAGAATAAAGCATATAATTCGATGGCTCATGATCTTCAAGATTTTCGTCGCCGCCACGAAATTTTTTAAACCACCATTGTGCTGTGCGTTCAGTAGTGCTTTCTGTGCCAAACGCTTCGGGGATATCGCGAACTGTTTCAGCAGCTTTTCGGCCTAGCTTGAACTAATATAGGAAAATTGTGCGAATTTGCTTTTTTTTTTCATCTTGTATCCAGCATTCTGAAAAGAATACATAATTGTTTCAAAACAATTGCAATTTAAATGATGAAATAGAGCGAAAACCCACCTTTAAAGTGATATATAAAGTAAAGGTATTATTACGAAAACTTATTTGAAAATACATGATTTGTAATCAAAATTCAAGAATTCTGCAAGAACTTTCTTTTCAACCTAGTGATTCGAAAGGACATCGAAAAATAAGGACAAGAACAAATAAAAAGCCAACAGAAAATAAAAACGTTCCAAACAAAGAAGCATAAAAAAGTTATGTCGAAACGCCAACAAGAAATGAAAAGCAAAAAATCATTTTAAAACAAGCCGTAAGTAGAATTGGTAAAAGTTTGTCTGACCAAACAAGTTTCTAACATTTCAGTTTCTTTGTATGAACGCTTAAATAGTAATTCAAAATTAACTGAACTTGCGAACAGAATTGGGATGTCATTCAGAAATTAATGTATGATATTACTAAAGAAACACAGACCTTAAAGGACTGGAGATATGGTCTATGTAAGTCTGTAGCCCCAAACGGAATCATGGTCGGAATACATTCCCTTAATATCGAAAATCTATCATCGAAAAAAAAATCGATTAAACAAGAAATTCCGATTTCGACTAAAGTTTACACTTTTACCGACCTCACATCACAAGTGCATCTGAGAAGTCCTATCACCGTATACACAGAAAGGAACAGCCTAGAAAATCAACTGTACCTTCTTTTATAGGACAAAAGCCGGTTCGAAATTAATGTTTCTTTTATAGCACAATTGGACCATGATACTTGACTTTTGTACGTTAAATTTAAATTAAAGTGATTATGTAAAAATGATTTCATAAAATCAGCAGTTGGTTCTGTGATAAAACAGTAACACGATCGAAATGAATGTTCATGTTTAGAGCAAAATTGAACTCGTGATGCTTGACTTTTTCATTTTAAACTTTAAGTGAAGACATAATTTTATAAAATTAACAGTAGATTCTCTACGATGCAATAAAAATTACAATGCACTGTGGATTAGGTCATTGTGCGGAGGCACGTGAAGCTTTATTCTTGTACACTGTGGTGGGCTGTCTCTAATTAGAGCAGGCAATCAGTCTATTTGACTTAAAAATTGGGCGATTCCACTGATTTCCAAAACAATAAAAGTATGGGGAGGGGTGGAACATTTTTGGATCCCTATTCAATCCCAGACAACGTCGGGTTCCTTTCTAGTTATACTCTAGAGTTGATCCCCAGCATCCACTGCTTTTATTCTGACTTAAAAAGAATGTTCCAAGGAAAATGATTTGGCTCCTATGAAGAAGTAAAATAGGACATTGAAGCATGTTTTTAGATCAAAGACAAATAAGATATCGAATGTTAAGGAAACTGTGAAATTAGTGTATCGCTTCATAAGAAGACTATGTTGGTGAATTAATGTCGAACTTTTTCCTAAAAGATGTTTTATTTATTAGTTAGATCAAAAACTAATTGGCCGATGCATTCAAATAGTAATTACGTTTATTCTGTTTTGGTTGTTTACTATGGTTGTTGATGCTGAGCTTCAAGTTTTAGGATCTCGCTTGTAAAACCTTCGCAACAAATACTCGTTGAACTACAACTGTCAACAATTTCCCTTACTCTCTATCTCCCAGCCAACCTGAATGATCGGCCCATCATCGGCCCATTACATAACCGACGATCAGCCAACAAACACTGTAATGGGCCGATGATGGGCCGATCATTCAGGCTGGCTGGGCTGTGCCTAAAACTAAACGAAAAGGCAACACTGTGATGATCAGTCACGGTGGAACTTGCGTTGCTCATCAAGAACGTATTTACATTAAACTTAGAAACGACCATGCTACGGTCACCTGGGAAGCAGCACCATGGTATTGTGTTCTACAGGCGGGCAGTTTTAAGGAAGAAACTTTGTGTGTTAAATAATACGGACTGGACATATGTTGTAATAAACAAAAATGAAATTTGAAGAAACAAAACGTCCCGGGCAATATCAGATTTTCGTATTTTAGCAATTGGAACAAAATAACGACCTCTGTGGTAAATGCGTTTGCGTTGACCCGGCACCTGTCTGCAAGACCTGAAAGTGTTTCAATTACGCGACTATTCGCGTCTATACTATCTACGCCTTTGATAACATATTATGCATCACGATACGGCGCTCCATCAACAGTACCTTAGATTTCTCGTCCGAATTCTCACGTTGATGTTGATACATCTGCATTAGAAAATCAGCATGTATTGCTATTGTGTAACAGTTCGAATCACTGGACTCGTTTGGAGCATCCAATGCAGTTTTCTTTAACGGTCTTTCTGTAGGAATTACCCATTCCTTGATAGACGCTGCTCGTAGATATTCAGCATGTGTCTTTGTAACAAAGCTTGTTAACTGATCTAATTTTATAAGAGACAGGTCAAGTTTCTCAATTACTAGATAATACAGCCATTAGCTCACATCTAGCTTCCCCTCTTATGGTGGTTTTTATAATAAACTAAATCTCCAATATAAACTTTACATTTTTGCTTTGCTAAGTGAATCGTCTATAATCCGTTTCTTGCCTTTTCTACTGGTGTTCCTAACTAAAATGAAGGTCCGACGCATTTCTTTGAGCGATTTCATGATGTTCATACATATACTCTACGAGGTCTCAGAATGGCAAAATAACATATCTGTGATAGAGTATAGAGATATAATGAGAACGTGACAACCGCCAATATCTGATTGAATTTAACGTCTAAGGACGCTTTGTTGTCCCTATGTTTTTTTTGTGTTTTTTTGTTTTCTTTTTTTTTTTTGCTAGAACATCATGAATTGTTCTATGAAACCTTTCACCTTTTCCCTTACTTCTTAGGATGATAGAATGACGTGGTCACATGACGTACATTGAAGTCCTCTAATGCTTTTTTGCATCACTTTATTAATATTTCCAAGCCCGTTATCTGTTAAAATCTGAAGTAGTGCCCTAAATCTAGGGAAAATTTCGTCGATCAACAGATGTACCATGGTTTCTGCTTTATTGCAAAGGAACACGAAAGACTCCGGCCAACTGCAATACATATCTATAAATGTAACTATATACTGGTTATCAGAAAGTGTTTGAGTAGGTCCCAGAAACACCTAACGCAAGTTTAGCGAAAGGAAAGGGGAAAAATCACACACCTACATTATTTTATATTTGAGTAATAGTACTGTAGTTTGAAAAAAAAAAGATCTCATATATCTCATAGTGGAAAAGAAGTGTTAGCAATAATCGATTTCAATAGATAAAATATATCCAACATAAATATCAGTTACGATCTAAGTTTTTTCATATTCTTTGGCTAATATGACCCAATAGGAAGTCTTGTTTTGAAAATAAAATGCTATGATTTTTTTAATGAAAACAGTTGGGAAGTGGACCATTTCGGTGACATTTTATACTGAGGTATTGGTCCTAAGTATACTTAGAAGGTATATTGCATGTACAGGACCCTATGTCAATGGCGATTAAGTTAGCTAGTGTGAATTCTGACAAGGATTACACTGAGAGCATAATACCCAAACCTGTAAAACAGAATTGTTCACAGGGTTGAATGAAAGATGAGTGACTTTTAAATGAAGCAGTGCACAGAGATTAAACACTGTAGACAAAATGAGAGACGATGAGGAATGACGTCACATTTTGGAGTAGAGACAAAATTAAAGTTTTCAGATCAGTCTCTTCGTGGAATTCGTACAAACAAGACACTGTCAATAATATAGGAAATTTATAAACCAAGTCGAATGTTACTTTGATTTCTGTTCGAATGCTTCACACATTTCACTAAGTTTCATTAAGTTAGAAAGTTAAGAAATAAATAGTAATTCTAAGACAACATTAGTTTCTCTCTCTCTCTCTCTCTCTCTCTCTCTCTCTCTCTCTCTTTCTCTTGAGTGCATTCTCTTTGAAACCTCGAAGAAAACTCAACTAATGTCTCCTTTTGGGTCTTTCTTTATGAAAGGAGGCTTATTTTCTAGCAAGCACAAAAGAAAAAAGCTGTAAAGACTTGCATGATCTTATTGAAAATTTACAGGTTCACTCTCCTAGGCCTTGCCTCCCCTCTTTGGAGTGGTGTAAATTTATAGCTTACTGTCTGAGGCACCCCTACTGAGGAATGTCGAGTGAGCTATTCAGGCAATTTTTAAAAGTTAAAGAGCTCCTTCTTTAGGGACGCTTACTTGACTCCCCTCATTTCCGACCTTGTGGCACATTTTCCCACAGTAGGAAGTAAGTAAATACCATTGTTGTCTCTTTGATTGTGGAAGAGAGGTATCGAAATGACAGATTCCACTTGAGTATCGCTATATTTGTTTTATTACAAATCAAAACGATTTTTGTTTTGGTGAATGAAAGTATGTTAAAGCAAAATTTGATTTGCGACTCTGATTGTTGGAGATAATTTATTTTTTTAAACATACAAAGTCAAAACTGTTAAGATTATTCTTTGCATATTTTTTTGGCCGACTTTATTGGTTAACACAATCTTAAATACTATAAAGGTTTATTTTGTGGAGAGGCTATCATGTAATTAAAGACGTGTAATGTCAGAATTTACTAGACACTTTTGGTTTCAATTTTTGAGATGCAATAGATTCTGCAAATAAATAACATGTTTTCAATGTAACCTTTGTATTGTATCTATACAAGTGGTCAGAGATCAATGTACCTCTAACGTCATTTGAATTATAAATTAGCAATGTACAACTCAGAAATTGTATTAGACAAACAAACGTCTTTATGGGATAAAATTATTCAAATACTTATTTGACAAATATTTAAGTTGATTGGATGTCACGTGGATTTTAACAATGTCAATACATATTAGATCAAAACAAATTAACACCTGCCAAGAAAATAATACAACAGAAGCAAAAACAACTTTGAAGAAAAAGCCGATTTTAGTTTGGAACACATTTGTTATCTATCTATCTATCTATCTATCTATCTCCTCTCCCCCTCTCTCTCCCTCTATCTTTCTCTCTCTCTCTCTCTCTCTCTCTCTCTATATATATATATATATATATATACATATATATCATTATTATTATTATTAATATTATTATTATTATTATTATTATTGTGCATAGATCATCGTATAACGATTAGATCACTGTCTGACTGACGTAAAGAACATTTAAAATTAAAATGTTTAAATTCAATGTTATTTCACGCGGTTAATGCTAGCCGAATGGATACGGCCTTTGCTAATCAAGCCAGAGATGGCTCGTGTTGCCGAGTTCGAATCTCTCAATTGGTTTTAATCGTGACACCCTGCACTGAAGATTCCCAAAAGGATGAAACACTAGTGTCTGTAGGTATTTAATTATTATAGTAAAAATAATTATATATATATATATAAAGAAATTTGTCTGTATGCGTTCCCTATGTACTTGGAAACGGTTGGGTCGATTTTTATGAAATTTGGAAGATATTTTATGTGCTTAGCAGTGTTATTATATTGGTTTTGTATTGGAATGTCTTCGATAAGTATCGATGATTGATAATCGAAATAATCTGATGACAGAAGAAACTGGCGGTTTCACTAAAAGTGAACACCTTATACAGCCTAACATCACAAGTGCATTTGAGAAGTTTTATTACCACACAAGCCAAAAGGCCCAACATATCAATATGGTTTCCGTTCTGCTAGATCTACAGCAGATGTCCTTACAGTTATATCGCATAGGATTAGCAAATCTCTCGACGGTGGTAATCTTTCTAGGGAAATTGCTCTTGACATATCTAAAGCATTTGATAGGGTATGGCATAACGGTTTACTTCATAAGATCGCTAGCTATGGTATAGCTGGAAAAGTCTTCTCAATTATTAAATCATTTCTTTCTGATAGGTTCATAAGAGTAGTAGTTAAGGGGCAAAAAATCAGAAGCTCACAGTATTAATGCCGGTGTCCCTCAGGGATCCATCCTGGGCCCAACTCTTTTCCTGATCTACATTAATGATCTTCCAAATCATATCCTTACATCATTTGTAGACATTTATGCTGACGACACTACCATTTATGGTAGCACATCTAAGACAGTAAACGACCAAGTTCTCTCCAATTCTCTCTCCTCTGATCTTGAACACGTAGTACAATGGGGAAAGGAGTGGCTGGTTACTTTTAATGCATCTAAAACCAAGCTTCTCTCTTTACATCATCAACCTTCTAATCCACATTTGTCATCAATTGAAATGAATGGCGCTCGTCTTCAGGAGGCCTCAAGTTTTGACAAGCTTCTTGGCTTGACCATTACTCCTGATCTTAAATGGAACACGTATATCAAATCTGTTGCCAAGGCCGCTGGAAAAATGGTGGGATCTTTCTATCGATCCGGTAGATATCTCACTGCTGATGCTATTCTCTACCTATATAAGAGCCAGGTACGTCCAAGGATGGAATACTGTTGCCACATCTTGGCAGGAGCTGCTAGAAAGGACTTGTCCTGCCTTGATAGAGTTCAAAATAGACTTCGTAGCCTCGTAGGAGATGTCCTTTTCTCCTCCTTGCAACCTCTATCTCACAGAAGAGATGTTGCGAGTTTGTCTCTGATGTATCGTTATTTTCATGGAAAGTGTTCAACTGAGCTTCAATCTATGTTCCCCCTCGCCAAACTTTCACAAGAAACACTCGTCTAGCTGTAAATACTATCAATAATTCCCCCCACTCTTTATCTGTGCCTAAACCTAAACGTAGATTCCATGAACAAAGCTTCTTTTTTAGAACTGCACGCCTGTGGAATTGTCTTCCGTTTTCCTGCTTTCCGGCTGACTACAATATGGTTGTGTTCAAGTCTAAAGTTAATAAGTTCTTGATGAGCCGTTCCATATAAGTTATCAAATTTACCAAATTTTCATTACTAATGATTACTATATTGACCAATTTCTACTGTACACTCTTTAACCCTTATCCTTGAGTGGCCTCTTGGCCTTGATAATGTGATGATGCCTATGTAAAAAAAAAACATATAAAAACAACAGTATGGTTCTTTGATATGAGAGGCGCGTTGACGTTTTTATTTTAAACTTAAATTCAAGCCATTATCACAGCACAAGCAGTAAGACCAGGCATATGAAATCAACAGTTTTTTGGTATGGCAAGGGCGTTTACGAAATGAATGTTTCTGTTAAAAGCACAATTGAAACATAGTACTTGACTTTTGAATTTTAAACTTTAATGTAAGCCATTATATATAAACAATTTTATAAAATCAACAATAGGTTGTTTACAGTGCAATGTATTGTGGACTAAGTCATTGCAGGGAGACATGTGAGGTTTCCTCCCGGTGCACTGTTAATGGGCCTCAACTAAAGCAGGCAATCAATCGATTTGATTGAACAATTGGGGATTTCACCGATTTCGATAACAATAAAAAGATGGGCGTCTGAAATCTGCTTGATCATCATCCAATCCCGGGCAACGTTGGGTTTCCATACTAGTACATATATATACGACGAGAATATAGGGTGGATGAAATGAATCGCTCAGACAAAGCAGTTATGCACCCTTACAAAGATAAAAATCAGGATATAAATTATTATTATGTAAAAGTTTATGTCTTGGATCCTTATTCTAATTTTGATTAAACCCCATTGTATGATTTTGATTGTACAAAATGTTCAAAGTTTAAAAGGTTTTAAGAAAAAACTGAAATTCAGAAAATCTTGTTTACTTGGAATCTAATGGGTATAGATCGAATTTAATGCAAAACTGAAATATTCCAATTTCAAATGAGAGCTTGTGCCAATATTATGCTCTCTAAATCATTTGGTATATTCCAGAGAAATTGAAATCTGTTAAATATTTATTAATTGTTGCTAAATATTTATTGCTAAATTTTCACCCAAATCTGAAGTGTCTGAATTTTCACAAAGGGCTTCCACACCATTTTCCTGTTCTTTGAATAAAACTAAATTGAACTAAATATGTTCCACATTACGTTCCATTACGCCTAGCAGCTGTTTCCAAATTTATAATGATTTGTTAATTAGTTTAGAAATTAATTCTATACCTACAAATATATAAAAATGTGCACATATGTAACTTTATACACACACACACACACACACACACACACACACATATATATATATATGGTGGAACAATAAAATTGTTGCTCGAGAAAAGACGACATGATTCCATTTCCGTTTGATTACAACCAATTTTCTTCCACTTTGTATTTACACGGTAACGAAGAAGTCTTAATAAAGTTGTTTTATTTCTATAATGGCATGGATTCTTTAGAATCCCACACGAATAGTTTTTCTGGTTGGTATAGACCTTGATAAATAAGTCAGCTCACTATGAGTTTTCCTGGTCGGAAAGAGGAGGAGCCTAGTGCAGCTCCTCTTTTATCATCTTTAGTTGTGTACTTAATTAGCTTGAGATATGACCTCTGATTGGTCAATCTAGAAAGAAAGTTAAATACTTGCACAAGTCAGTGCAAAGCTTAGAAATTAAGCATGGATTTAAAATCGCATGCCACAAGTTTTTGCTGCTGCTGTTTGTAGCACCACTGCTTTAGACTTGATTAAAAACAAGAAAAAATATATAAAAATAACAAACTTGTGATCACCAAAATTCACTCTATAATATTTTGCTGTCTTTAATCAAGATAATCAATCTGAGATAATCTGAAAAGCTGATAGATCCAACCTTTTCAGTTCTGTAAGTGTAGTAATCAATAAATGTAATAAGTTTCTGAAATTTGATAGATTATATTTAATAGGAAAAGTAGTTTCTTTTTTTTTACTTAGACTAAAAAATGAACAATAAAACAAAGGGACACAAGCATGTATATATCAAAATATCTCAAGCTTAAAGTGCCTAGTGTCTCTGGTCTCATGGAAGGCAAATAAATAAAGTTAGACACAGTTTTTAATGCGAGGAAATTTAGCTTCACAAAAATAGGTACTCCGGATTGGGACAATAATTAAAATTGCATTATTATCATATGTGATGGTGATCTATTCTATTTTATGACTACATGTCCTCTTTTAGAGGAGACTACGATGATGGACAGGCCGCCATTCTTCCACATTCTTACTGTTAATGAGACGGTGTTCTTACAATGTCGAAGATCCATTCTTGACATTCAGTTCGATGAGGGGTGGGGGTAGGCCATGATGACATATGGTGGCTTTTATTTATTTTGATCTATATATCTATAAAAGTGAGAATGTGTGTGTGTGAGGACACTTCTCAACCTATGCACTCAACGAGTTTTTGATCTGCAGACTTGAAATTTAATATATTAGCTATTCGGACATGTGGAAAGTTTGTGATCGATTTTTATCTGGATAAAAGGGCTGCAAAATGGTCAAAATTGAAAAAATGGTACGTGGAAGTCATCGGATTTTAATCTCTTTGTCAATTTTTCACAAATGCGCATGCATACATCGCTCACATGACAAATTCCTTATGTTAAGAATAAGTAGGTTTGAAAACACTTTATAACGATTGTGTAAAACTAGCTTAATGGTTATCGTACGTGACTCAATGTCTTTAACTTTTGGTTTCGATTCAAGCTTGAGTAATTGTTCAGTTTTTACAAAAAATGAACAGTTTAGAAAGAAACATAATGCTCGCATGCCCATTCCTCAGTTTCTTTATGAATTAAAAAGATAATATCTATGGATATTTTATTACTCGGCAATGCCGTGCAGCCTACTAGCATATATATTATATACATATATATATATATATATATATATATATATACATACATACATATATATATATATATATATAATAAAATATGCATCAAGTGCACTTGAAAGCTAAATACAACGTAATATTAGAAAAATAAACAAATATGTTACTTGTTTGAAATTTATAACAAATATATCTTCAGTGTGTTGTTTCTTTTTTTTTTCCTTTTCTTCTTCCTTGTTATAAAATACAACCACTAGAAACAACGCGCGGCTCTTTACAAACAGACTTCTTTCTCCAAATTTTCAACATAGCTAGAAAGAAAAAGAAAGAAAAAAAAGAAACAAAACAACACACTGAAGATGGAGTATACCTCTGAAATATATTTGTGATAAATTTCAAACAAGTAAAATATTTGTTTATTTTCCTAATATTACGTTGTGATTTGGCTTTTAAGCGCACTTGATGCATATTTTATTTTATTCAAATTAAAACAACGTTTCTATATCAACTCTCATTCTTTGATATATATATATATATATATATATATATATATATATATATATATATATATATATGTTGCTAGCAATAAATATGTTAATAGCTATATATATACATTTTTCATCTTTACCAAAAATCATCAGTGTGGCTATACTTCATTTTCGGGTAGACACCCACTACATTGTTATGGAATGATGGTGATCTACCCTATTTCATGAATACATGGACTCTTCCAGATATTATATATTGAAAAGATTATGAGAAAGTTTCTGGGCTGTCTCGAAAAAGTCTTTTTGTAACATACTGTCAGACTCTGGAATCATATGGCATAATAACGTTGACACATCAGTCCGCATTAGATCACCGAAGTTAAGTAATGCTGAACCTGGTCATTACTACACGGGTGACCATTTGGGAAGTCCAAATGCTGTATGTAGGAGGGCGTCGACGTCTCCGTGCAATAACTTCAAAAAACCTAATGCCGTCATTTCCCTTGACTAGGATATACATGTGACTAGGTACCGCTTGTGAACTTGTTATCCCAAATAAAACATTCTCCTTTGGAGGAAGACGGTTAAACCTGCATAGAATGAATGCCACTGGTATATACATACACATATACTGTTCTGTACTTTGGTAAATAGACATTCTTGTAAATATATTGCTAAGTTATTTAATGTTGGCCCCTTAAGGTGACCACACAAGTATAGAGGGATATCGTCTTCACTGCTCAAGTACATCATGACAGAATTTAGTATAAAAACGGATACTACACTTTGCTTCTAGTTCAAAGGCTATGTTTTTTTTATTAAAGATTATGTATGTTGAGTATTACCATTAGAAGCTGTTACTGAAGTGGTAGCTAAGAATCTCAAAGACACTCCTATCGCTCTCCAACACTTCAAAATCTGCTCATGACACTTTAAATTTTATTGTTTATTGCTAAGTCACGACATATCAAGATCAAAGCTGCTAGCTAAAAACACATGGATAGCTTGTCATTTGAAATGATGAAGAATATTAAGATTGCAACTTATGAATAGAATAGACAAAAGCGTCTTTTAAAGATGGTTTATGTTAAGCAATTGTTGATGTTAGATTTGAAGGCTATATTATTGTAGTATGCAAGATATAGATAGGAGGCTTATGAAAGAAACTCTGGTCATAGAAAGTTTAATGTTAAGCACACGAAGGAATTAGAGGATTTCTTTTTAGTTGTGGTAGAAGATGGAAGAACCAGAATTTAAAGCTAAGTCGAGTACCTGCTCTGGAAATACTGACAGAGTAGAGATAGTCTAGCAATCTTTCCAACTGAAAGAATAGAAGATAATGAAGTATACTTTGTACTCTGTCAAGATAATAAAGAATACCTTAAGTGGCACTTGTCCAGATGTGGCAGCAGTACACCATCTTTGGACATATCTAACTTATATAGGAAGAGGATTGAATCAGGAGTCATGTGCTTTCTGGAGCAGTGGAATGATTTAACAATTTTCACAGTAACTTTAGAAACAGATTACATATCTGATTCATATCATTTGATTTTGATTCTTCCGATACTGTTGCTTCTTGCCACATCCAATCTTTGATGGCAATCGCACAAAGCTTAGTAAAATTCTAATGTATCTGGCAAAGATCTTACATACAGAACTCAAGCTAACGTTAAGGTTAAACACAAACAACTATTTCTGAATGTAACTTTCAATGTGTGTGTGTGCGTGTATATTCTCTATAGTAAGAAAGATTAAGAATTAAAAGTGTAAATGTGTGTAAAAAATTTGAGGAAGACAATGGAAGTGGTTCCAAATCTCTAATTTCATACTTACAATTTAAGGGGCTTAAACGAACTTTATTATATGGAATAATTCACGTTGACAAACAGGTTCCCATTAGTTCAGCGGAGTTAAGCAACGTTTAAGCTGATCAGTACTAAAACTGGTGACAATTTGGGAATTTCAGGTGCTGCCTTTGCTCTCTGCTTATGTCAGCATTGCTTTCGGTCGTTCTGTACTTCTCCTTGCCACTGAACTCAAGCAGTGCCGAATCAGGAGAGGTGTGGTTTGGATTGCACCACTCTTTCCTCACAATTACATGTGCAGCTACCCTTACAGGGGGTATCCATTGTCTCTTGAGACTGAACAGAGGCATCGAAACGAACTATGAAAGCAGAACCTCCTTAAAACTTCAAATATATCCGATTGTTATGAAATTTAAATCATACGCATAACATTTTCCGTGGAAGACAATGTAATTGGTCTCTAATTTGTACATCTACCTCAATGTGACGAATTTTATGTATTCCCTTTAAGGGAGCTATAGAAGCAGAGACCCATTCAACTTGTATATCGGATTTTATGACATTTAAACAATATGTATGGGACATTAATTAAGAGGTATTTTCAAAATTTCAGTTTCGCCTTACCATTATGGGACAGAACTTCGGTAATAAAATATGAACGTGGTATGATGTGAACTAGGACGTATGCTAGGTCTTCTTGCTAGTAATATTTAATACCATCTCCACATCTATGACTCGTATCTACATTTAACTTTGAAAGTATATTACTTTCAAATTATATGCAACAATATGAAAATTTATTATTTATTCTTCCTGTTACGTTTTCAATAACAAAATAAAAAGTCTTTATACATAGACTTAGTGTGTTCATACTTGTTTTTTTTTTATTTTTCAAACTTAAGTTGCTTCTTCTCGTCATCGCCTTCGTTTCATTTTATTATTGCTATAGAAATACGCTTCCTTTCATGAGGAAAGCGAATACAAAGAGCTATCCCTTTTTTCTTATAAAATCTTATTAGATTACAAGCTATTTTTGGTAAGAAATTGAGGAGGTTTAAATGCGATTAGAGTCGAACCTTATGAAAATTGGAGTTGTCACGTTATGAAAGAGATTGGATTACGAGATGAGAGTAGAATTATTAACTGTTAGCGTCGGCATGTTATGGAAAATTTTGAATGAACATCCAAGGGCCAGACATTTTGAAAATTCTCATCGTGTTATGGCGAATTTTGCATATGCATTCGAGAGCTGGATTTGAATAATGCTATAAAGAATTTAAAATAAGAATTCGAGGACCAGACTTTGTGAAAATTGTCGTTGTCGTGAAAAGATTAAATTATGAATCGAGGCGAATTTTTGAGAAATGTGTTTGGCGTTGTAGACTCAAATACATCTGTGTTTGGTGCCGTAGAGTGGAGTTCAGCTGTACTGGGCGTCGTAGAATGATGCCAGCTGTGTCTGAGGTCGTAGAGTGAAGCCCAGCTATCTGGCGTCTTAGAACGAAGTTTAGCTGCCTAGAGTAAAGTTCAGTTGTGTCTGGTGGTGTAGCATGGAAACCAGTTGTGTAAGTATGGATCTGGGCACAGATTTCTATATGAAATGATCTTATGAAGGCGTGTAATGTGATATGCATTAATTTGCATATTAATGAATTTTGTGCATTTAAAAGATCTAATTTGGGAGAAAAGAGGTTGAGTGTTTTCCATCAAAGAGAACATGTCAGAATGTAAGAAAAAGTTTTTTTTTTCTTGAGAGATATTAGATGACAGTTATCTTAGCTAATTATTTTCTTCTTAATTTTCTCACTCACTAAAATGAGAGTGAAACCCATGGACAGATATAAAAATAACATTCGTCTTAGTGTAAGTGTTAATTAACATAGAAAATATTAGGTTTCCTACATTATTGGCAGTGTCTCGCATGGCTTCCACAGAATGACTGATTTTAAAACCTTTGTTTCTCTTAGCTCGAAAAACGTGATAACATTTGTTATTCGTCATTGTTCCACTCCTGTGTTGTCTACAGTTCGACCTATTGCCCCCTGCCTTAACTTTACACCACCGATCTTTCATTTAAGCCTGGGAACAATTTTGTTTTGGTGATATGAGTTATTATCACTATGACCCTTGTCAAAATTCACAGTAGCTACCATAATCACTACCAACATAGGATCACTAATATGTAACATTCCTCTTCAGTCACAACTAATTAAAACATTTGTAATCAAAAGCAATTGAGTTGTTTTGTTTAAATCCTTAACTCTGTCTCTTAGCAAGATCATAGGTGAGAGATACATAGTAACAGAGTTGAGTTTTTGGACTAGTCATAACAATTTCACTTTTTATTTAATAATAACCCAACAGTGATTCTCTGTAGTACAAAAAGAATATTTTTCTTAAAATAGGCCAGATAACAGACTTATCTCCCCTGGAAATTCTTCATTTTATTTATTTATACAAGATTATATTGATTACCAAAAGAAATTTTCTTTGTCTTTATTTCTACCAAGAGCCTCTTGTGATATCTTCATGTTTCAATGTAGCGTTTATTTGCTCTTAATACTAGCATTATTAACAGATATTTAATGAATGAATGAACATTGTTAACATTGAACATTATTTTTTTGGTATGTGGCAGTTTTGACTATTTCATCGATCTTATTCATTACAAAAGACAAACCAAAAAGAACTTGAACAACAATATATCTGTTCACATATTTAAACTTGTACAGTTAGGGAAACAGACACAGAATCTAGCAGTCTGAAAAAAGAAACTGTTAGAGGAGAAGACTTTCCCGCATCTAATCACACAACAGTGAAGGGGTGAGATTTGCTGCTTATCAGGATAGTTAGGAAGGTATACGTCAAGGGGGCACATATGATACGAGTTCACAGGAGCACTTTCCATTAAAGTATTTGTAGAACAGGCACAGGGATGCAACATTGTGGAATGGGACAAAGGATGTAGATTGGTTGATAATGTGGGGGCTATTTGATTTTAGACTTTGTGAATGCTCTCTGAGCATGAGAGACTAGTGGTAGATGCATCAGCCCAGATATGGTAAAAAACACTTCATGTATAGGTGAATAATGACTTTTTAAATATATAGGATATTCTCTACAGTGAGTAGTTCTCTAGCACGATTTAAGGAGCCCACCTTTTTAGCAGCAGACTTGATAATGATGTTAATGTATTTGTTCCAATTCGTATTTCCTGTGAATGTTAAGGCGACCAGTTTCTGCATTTTTGTTACTTGCTTTATATTTTATGCATAAGGGCAAGCAGAATTTCAATAATGCACAGCCGTCCTATTGTTTATTAAATGAGTAAGGTTTGACATAATGTTAAATTAAGAGCTCTGGTCGTATACTATTGAGCTACAACATAAACTTTTGTGTTAAATGAAAAATGATTATATATTACATGTATTATATATTTGTATACTTGTAAAAAATTCAATAAAACATAATTGAATATTTGACAGAATATAAATATAACATTATAATTAATAAATTCATGAAAATCTTTTCCTATCTGTCAAATTAACAAGGCCGATAGCCATTAGTCGCATGCTCTCGTGTAATGAATGAATGCGTGAATGTAGAATTGACATGAAATTCTTAAAGATAAACTAAAATGACCGAAAAATGGGCTTAAATGACTTAAATAAATAAAAAGTAAATGACTTAGAATGACTTTAATGAACTTAAGGATGAATTGAATGACCTTAAGAATGACTTGAATGCTTAAAAAATAATTGGAATCCTTCAAAAACAACTTGAATGATCCGGAGAATGACTTGAATGGCTTTGAGACTGACTGGTTGTAAAGTTGGTGATCATTTTACATTAAATTAATACAGAAAAGTGATCCCCCTCTTATATCGCAATAAATACAGCATGTAGTAAGAACAGATACTACACTTCGATCTTGGCCAAAATGCCAAGAAAAGCTTAAAACCTAAGAAGAGAATCTATTAACAACAGACCTTTGATCCTAACCAAACAGGCCAAGCACAAAAGTGTTATGGACAGACTGACAGACTGATGGGCCGACCGACAGACTGACCAACCGACCGATGGACCGACGGAGTGAGTTATAGAGTCGCTTGCACTAAAAAGCATAAATTCGAAAAATCAGGAGGTTTCGTCAGATATTTTTTCAGGCTCAAAGCATTCAATCAAATAATGGTAATAAAAGGTTAATTATTCCAGATCAAAAACATTTGGAGAGAAGAAAACTAAGCGAGCAAGAACATGCCCCGGAATACTTATTTAACAAATTGGTTGAGTAAAGAAATTTTATGAAAATCTATGAAATCAAAGAGTAAAAAAGAAAATTAAATAAACAAATGTTTACATTTGATGAAGCATAATATATGAATGGATATCTTGAATAGAAATTGAAAGCAAAAAATGATGCCATTTTGAAACGAATAGAATCATTTATTATTATTTTTATATAAGCTAATACTTTAGATATGTAAAAATAGTTTCTTGAGAACAAAGCTTCGTTTTTTTTATTTTATTTTTATTTTTTTACATGGAGGTCACCACTTATCAAGGCCCGGAGGCCACTCAGGGATAAGGGTTATTGTGTGTATAGTAATCAATGAGATAGTATTGTAGTAATCATTAGTATTGGAGATTTGATAGAGTGTTTTACTTAAGAGGGCGGTTTGTCAGGAATTTGTTTATGTTGGACTTGAAGACATCCAAGTTGTAGTCAGGTGGGAAACAGGCAAACAGAAGAGAGTTCCACCGTCCTGTACTTCTGAGAAAGAAGCTCTGCTCATCGAATCTACGTTTGGATTTAGGAAGAGATAAAGAGTGGGCAAAATTATTGACAGTAGTTTCAGCCAGACGGGTGTTTCTCGTGTTTTTATTTTTCGCATTCTGTTAGTATTACTCCTAGGGGAAGAAGGAATATCCCATTCGGGTAGAAAATGTCTGGAAAGAAATAAGTCAAATCTTTGTGATGTGCTGTGCTGTATGGCACGTATTAAAATAAAGAAATGTTCGCATTTCAAGAAGTATCATAAATAGAAATAGAGACAAAAAAAATGATGTAATTTTGAAATTAATAAAATCATTTATTATTATATTTTTTAAACTGAAACCTTCGAGATCTAAAACATCTTTTTTTTTTCTTTGTTTAAAAAATTTATCAATACAAATCAAGAAGCAAAATCCACTCAAAGATAACTGTTATAATACTAAAAAAAACTAATTTTTGGATCTGATTTTGTAAAGTATTAAATACATTTTTGAAAAAAAAAAGATAACTATTTGTTCTCTATAGTAGTACCTTTGTTTATTTGCTATCATCATTTACCATAAAAATGCCAGATAATCTTTTATCTTTGACAATGAAAAGAAAAGTGAGTCAAATTCTGTTTCTATGAACGATAAGAAAACTTGTTTGGTTATCACAGAAATCTCTAAAGAGTTTCAACAAATACGTGTGCAAATTGCTCAAATAAGTTTCTGCTTTTGTGTTATAATTATAAATGATTTGAAATTTAAAGAACTCTCAGAAGGACCTATTATTTGCATTTTAGTTTGAGTAAACAAAATAACAGTCATTTCCCATTGGTATACATTCTTTACTAGAAGGAATTTTACTCTTATGTAATGTTTGCTCTGAAAATCTCACAGAAAAGACGAGTAAGTCGCATGAATGTCTAAATTGAACTTATAAAAAAATAAAATATGACGATAGTAGTGCAACATATGCTGACAATTTGGCATTACGTGTTCGAGTTCTGTTAATAGCTTGGTGCAACAATAATATTGTTTTCACATATGTTACATTTATATATGATTTTTTAGTTAATTCTTCGATATATATAGCCATGTTATGCATCAATTTGACGTGTGTTTTTGGCTCTATCGAATCGTGTTATTCGTTTTCATTCTCAATCTCTTCATTCAATTTTCGCAGGCTTTTCGACAGCGTGGACAAAATTCAAATCCGTACGATTTTCTTATTCCAGTTAAAATTAGGCCGAAAAGCTACCAAGACACCCGGGATATCAATGATGCGTTTGGCCCAGGAACCACTAACGAACATGTGGCACAACGGTGGTTCAAGAAATTTTGCAATGGTGACAAGAGCCTCGAAGATGAAAGACAATAACGAGCATTTGAAAGCCTTAATTGAAGCCGATCTTTGCAAAACCACACAAGAAGTTGCTGTTGAACTCGAGGTCGACCACTCAACAGTCGTTTATCATTTAAAGCAAATATGTAAGTCAAAAACGTTGGATAAATGGATGCTGCATAAATTGAACGATAATGAAATAATCGTCATTTTGAGGTGTCTTCTACGCTCCTTCTATGCAACAAAAACGACCTATTTCTCGAGTTTGTGACGTGTGAGGAGAAGTGGATCCTCTACAGCCGACGGTGTCCAGGACAGTGGTTGGATGCCGGAGAAGCTCCACAACACTTCCCAAAGCCGAAATTGCATTAAAAAAAGGTTATGATTGGTGGTCTGTTGCCGGTCTCATCCATCACAGCTTCGTGAAGCTGGGCGAAACAATTAGGGCACAGAAGTATTGCCGACAAATTGACGAAATACACCAGAAACCCCAAGGTATGTGCCCGAATATGAAGGGACCAATTCTCCTCCATGAAACGGTCAGCCACATGTTGCTCAACTCACTCTGCAGAATTGAACGAATTGGCCTACGAGACTGTTGCCTCATCTGCCATATTCACTTGACTGCTCGCTCATCGATTATCACTTTTTCAAGCACGAAAAATGCTTCAAAACCGTGATGATGCCGAATTGGGCTTCAATGACTTCATCGCTTCCAGAACTCCGGATTTCTATGCTAATGTGATAAATAAAGCTGTTTCTCGTTGGCAAAAATGGGTCGATTTTAATAGTTTTTATTTTGATTAATAAAGTTAATTATGAACGGAGTTATAATCTTTTAAAGTTGAACGTCAAAAAAAAAATGGCATTAATTTTGCACCAACTTAATAGTTCCACAAAACCAACTTATTAAGCTTGTTAGAAATATTTGCATGATTCCCACCATTTATATATGAGTTTAAAAAGAATCTATTGTCTGCTTTTTCTTTAACAAGAAAGACATCACTTATCAAAGCCTGAAGGCTACTTGAAGAGAAAGGTTAATGAGTATACAATAGTCACCACGGCAGCAGTATCATAATAGTTAACGGTGGAAATCTATGCCCCCCGCCAAATTTGATTTTTGTGTGTATTGATATTCATATCGAAAACCCCTTTCACTATTTATTAAAAAAAAAACCACTGTGTTATATATGGGTCATGGAATTGCATTCATCTGCAAAAGATCTAGCAAATTTGCATATCCTTTTAAACATTCATTTTAATTAATTCCCTATTAGTTTTTTCGGTTTTCTCATAAGATTATGCCCCCATACTTACGGAACTCTTTAAGCATTGCCTTGAGGAGAAGCGCTTTCCAACACCCTGGTAAACCTCATCAGTATGCCCTGCACTTAAGGATTCAGGTGATAAGTCATCTCCCTCTCAGTACAGACCAATAAGTCTCCTGTGTGGCATGAGTAAGTTGCTAGAATCCATATTAAATAGAGAAATAGTCAACCACCTCAGCAGAAATAACCTTCCTAGTGACACGCAATATGGTTTTCGTTCTGCAAGATCTACAGCAGTTATATCTCATAGGATTAGTGAACCTCTTGACAAATATCAAAGGCCTTCGACAAGGTATGGCATAAAGGCCTACTTCACAAGATTTCCAGCTACAGTATAACTGGAAATATTCTCTCTATCATTAAATCATTTCTCTATGATAGGCTCATAAGAGTAGTGGTTGATGGACAAAAATCAGAGGCCTGCAGTATTAATACTGGAGTTCCTCAAGAGTCCATCCTGGTTCCAACTCTCTTCCTGATCTACATCAATGATCTTCTTAAACACATACTTAAATCATTCGTTGACATCTATGCTGATGACATGGCCATCTATGGCAACACATCAAAGGCTGTAAATGACAAAGTTCTATCTGATTCTCTCTTCTCTGATCTTGAGCGCGTGGTTCAGTGTGGGAAGACGTGGCTGGTTACCTTTAATGCATCTAAAACAAAACTATCTTTACATCATCAACGCTCTGATCCCCATCTGGCATCAATTGAAATGGATGGCTCTCGTCTAGGAGAAGCCCCATGTTTTGACAAGCTTCTGGGCTTGACCTTTACTCCTGATCTGAAATGGAACACGTACATACACGTGGCTTAGTGGGGGGATGCCCTTTTCTTTTCCCTGCAACCTCTCTCCCAAAGAAGAGACATTGCGGGACTATCTTTGTTTTATCGTTATTTCCATGGCAGGTGCTCGTCTGAACTCCAATCTCTTGTCCCCCCCCTCGCCAATCTAGCTGAATCCACAGTCAAAAATTTTCCCCACTCTTTATCCATGCCTAAATCCAAACGTAGATTCCAGGAGCAGAGCTTCTTTCTCAGAAGTTCATGACTGTGGAACTCTGTTTCGTCTGCCTGCTTCCCACCTGATTACAACCTGGATGTTTTCAAGTCCAATTTAAACAAATTCCTGATGAACCGCCCCCTTAAGTAGACTTATTATTATATATCCACACTAACGTTATTGCAATAACCCTAATCCTTGAGTGGCTTCCAGGCCTTGATAAGTGGTGATCACCTTGTAAAAAAACACATCTGTAGTTAACTATTACGTGCAATTATATTCATGCAGATATTCTATATGATTTATACTTGTGTAATATTTGCATAAACAGGTTATAGTAAACACAAGCCTATTTCTATATATATTTATGTATGCATACATACATATATATATATATATATATATATATATATATATATATTTACATGGACATAACCACTTATCAAGGCCTAGAGACCACTCGAGGATAAGGGTTAAGTGCGTGCAGTAGTCAATTGGACAATATAGTAATCGTTAGTAATGGAAATTCGGTAAATTTATTAACAAGTGGAACGGCTCATCAAGAACTTGTTTATGTTGGACTTGAAGACAGCCATATTGTAGTCAGCTGGAAAGCAGGAAAGCGGAAGATAATTCCACAGGCGTGCAGTTCTAAGAAAGAAGCTTTGTTCATGGAATCTATATTTAGGTTTAGGCACAGATAAAGAGTGGGGGAATTATTGATAGTGTTTTCAAGTAGACGAGTGTTTCTTGTGAAAGTTTGGTATAAATATATATATATTTGTTTAAAAATATTGCCTACTAAACTCCTCTGTGAGTATTTGGTCTCTAGACATAAAACTTCATATATGGGGTATTCGAACCAATTTGAAACTTTATATTTGTGTTTCAGAAAAATTAGTGCAAAAGTGTGAAAATTAAACAAATGGAATTTGCCAGGTGAAGGTCGAACATTACGAGCATTAAAAATATGCATACATATCATAATAGCTATTGGTTCATGCTTTGATATTAGCCTTGCAAAAAACATGTCTTCATAGCTCAGGCATTAACCTCAAAGGAAAAGGGTAAATCAGAAGCTAAAAGTTTTGGTTTCGATTCTCTATGGTGTCACACGACTCATTTTTTAAAAAAATTTTAAATCATTATTGTATATTGGGTTCAATATAATATAATGATACATACGAAATCTGCATTAATCAAAATATCATCTTTAAACGTACAATATCGGGCGGCCTGCTAGTTGTGTATAATTTGATAATTTAAGGGGACATTTATATTGAACTTGAAGACCATCATATTGTAGTCAGTTGGAAAAGAGGCCAGCGGAATATAGTTCCTCAGTTGAGCAGTTCTAGAAAAGAAGCTTTGTTCATGGTATTTGCGTTAAGATGTAAGCACATAAAGGGAGTAAGAGACGTTGTTGATAGTGGTTGTAGCTAGACGTATAGTTTTGTGAAGTTTCGCAAGAGGGTTGCATTGTTTAAAGCTTACGCAAGCACTTAACATGAAAATAATGATAGAGCAGTGTCTTCTTTTTACTAAAACAAAACGGATAATAACTTGATAATTGTAATGACTTTTTGTTTTTATGCAACATTTCTTCTGTGCGAAAGAGATTGCAGGGAAGAGAAAGGGGCATCTCCTACTAGGTGTTGAAGCCGGTTTCGAACTCTGTCAAGGCAAGAGACAGGGGTTTCCAAGAAGATACTACTGATGCAATTCTCTATCTGTATAAAAGCCAAGTATGTCCAAGGATGGAGTACTGCTGCCACATCTGGGCAGGAGCTGCTAAAACAGCCTATCCTGCCTTGACAGAGTACAAAATAGACTTCGTGGTTTAGTGGGGGATGCCCTTTTCTTTTCCCTGCAACCTCTCTCCCACAGAAGAGACGTTGCGAGCCTGTCTTTGTTTTATCGTTATTTCCATGGCAGGTGCTTGTCTGAGCTCCAATCCCACGTCCTCCTTCGCCAATCTTTCACAAGAAACACCCGTCTGGCTGAAACCACTGTCAATAATTTTCCCCACTCTCTATCTGTGCCTAAATCCAAAGTAGATTTCATGAGCAAAGCTTTTTTCTTAGAACTGCACGCCAGTGGAACTCTCTGCCGCTTGACTGTTTCCCAACTGACTACAACTTGGACGTCTTCAAGTCCAACATAAACAAATTCCTGACAAACCGCCCCCTTAAGTAAGACACTCTCTCAAACCCCCCAATACTAATGATTACTACAATACTATCTCATTGATTACTATACACGCAATAACCCTTATTCCTGAGTGGCCTTCGGGCCTTGTTAAGTGGTGACCCTTATGTAAAAAAAAAAGAAAAAAGAAGAAGATCCTGCCCAGATGTGGCAACAGTACTTCATTTTAGGATGTAGTTGGCTCTTATATAGATAGATGATTACGTCTGGAGCGGTAGAATGACTCAACCATTGGAAACAGATTTGATCTAGCTCTTCTATTTCAGGTCAGGAGTAAAGGTCAGACCCAGAAGCTTGTCAAAGCAGGGAGCTACACTTGTAATATAATAATAGTGTATTATATCACCGTACAGCAGATATATTATAATGATGTACCAAAAAGGGGTCTGTTGTGTAATGTGTACCATAGCACCATATGTGATATGTACTTGTGACAAAGGATTCATCCTGATGCGCGTACGTGTCACTAAATGTCTATGGTGATTCTTCACTATCTGAACCCTAAGTTATATTGTTGTGGTCTATTTATGTTCCAATGCTATTATCGTCTAAATGTTCATGTTCATGTTCATGTGTGTGTGTGTGTGTGTGTGTGTGTGTGTGTGTGTGTGTGTGTGTGTGTGTGTGTGTGTGTGATCATGCATTTTCTGACATACCTTATTTTCATGCATCGTGTTCTTGGAGGGGAGGCTGGAACCTGTTTGAACGAATATCACCCCCAAAACATTGATTGTATTTTATATAGTTTTTATTCACTTTCCAGGTGTCGATTGCAGAAGAATGGAAAGGGAATATTTTTGCTTGAGTAATTAATTCTAGGTTTCCATTCGAAGACACGTCAGATCCCTCCTTGGTGAAGGGGGGGGCGACCTGTTAAATCGTTGGCCCTGCTCAACGTTCAATTCCAATTCTTCTTAGCTAACTAGAACGACATAACATACACGTACTTCCGTCAGCTGATCAGATACTTCTGGTAAACTTGTCTATGATATGATTGTATTATATTTTGACAGTTTTTATCAATATTCTTCATATTCATCTCTTGTTCATCGCTCCAGTTAGATAGATAGATAGATAGATAGATAGATCGAGATGGATAGATACAGAAATAGATAACTATATCGAGAGATAAATCGATAATACGGATCAATAACTAACAAATACTTTCTTGTGTTCGACCTACTACATAACACACTGAGGCAAGACTCATTCATGTCAATTGGGGGCAACTAGGGATAAGAGCGTTCCTTAAAAGTTAGTAAACGATTTTGTGTTTTGTTTTAGTAAAAAGAAATATTCTTGAAAGCTAGTAATCAGTTTTGCTTTTTGTTGAAAGAAAAGAACAGTAATTATGAGTTAATAATTGATTTTTTGTTTGGTTTTGTAAAACAAAAAGTCATTAAAATTATCAAGTTATTATCCATTTTGTTTTCGTAAAAAAAAAAAAATACTTTTCGTTTTAAAAAGAAAAACAGTCCTAAAAATGCATTAATGTCTTCGGTTAGTAATCGGTTTTGATTTTTGTCTGAGTAAAAACAAACATTCGTTAAAAGTTAGAACATGCTTTTTTGTTTGTTTGATTTTAATTTTTAAAATGTTCTATAATGCTAATAAGTGATGATCTGTTTTGGGTACTGCTACACATTTTCGAATCGGATTTCAGTAAATGTCCGCTCAGGCTCCGCCAACTTTTAACGTAGTTAGTAGCTTAATGATTATAGATTTTCTTTTTTTATCTTACTTCAATGAAAACTAGTCTTCTCAATATGGTAAGCGAGTTTTATTTTGTTTAATAAAATAAAATGAGACAATGAAACTTAGTTATCGGCTTTTATTTTGTTTTATATAAAAACAATCTTAATAGTGTTTATAAAGAGAAGTTACTTACATTGAGCCTATATGTCAGGCTAAGGCATCCTTATGAATATTATATGAGTTTGTCGTTAATTTTGTGAAGAAATACAATTATTTTGATATTCTGTTATTCCACAAATACATTGTGGACGCCATCTAAAATGAAATAGTATGCATTGAAAAATAAACTAAACAATAATACCTATTACGGAAATAACCTGGTGAATGTGAGTTCGTAGGAGGACTTAACTGTAGGAGAATGAGATTGTTTGCTACTTTTGGGAGAGTACGTATTTGAGAGAAACAGTTTAATCAGAATAAATCTATTAATTCAAACACGCGGATGAAATATACACATATTTCTGTTAATTATGCTTTAAGGAGTGCTAAGTGGTGAATCTTAAGGATTTACATAGGAAGTGTTCGGGGTTTTTTTTCTATTAGAAATTAGTGTCACAGGGAAAATCGAGTTTACTTTATTATATAGGAGATAGTTCCATACAACAAAAATAGAATAGAGATATGGATGTGTATTTGAAGACTATAAAAATGCAGTCTTGTAGAAATGTAGAAAAATATCGTAAGGCACGAGACAAAGTAAAAAAATAATGACAATGTTGATAGATTCCAATAATGTCAATTATAAAGTATTTATTTACCAAAATAGTGTCGAACCAGAATGGTATCGTGGTGCTATGTTCTCTAAATTGTCAAGGTATACTTCGTCTTCAATCAGAAGAAAAAAATGGGTAAAACCACTTCGGTAGAAGCATATTTATGCCGAGAACTGAAAATAGTAAAATGTTCAAAGTGATGAAAATAATTTTATATTGCATAAATATATCTTCTAATGTTTTTACTGGAACATTTCTTTTAATTTCTTTTAGTTTTCTCTGCCCATCAGAGGCATGTATTTATTTGGATATTTAAAAGACTTTTACAAATAGATTAATCAAATTTTTGCTCAAGTTCCAAAATTGAAAATTGAATTTTTAGCTGGGATTAAAATGTAGTATCTGTTATGTATTCATTTGTGTCATATAAAGGGTGCTTCTTTTGGGGGAGCTAGGTAGTAATTACATATAAAAACCGATTTTGTATCTAGCTTTGCCCTCGTCGGGGTGCAAGAAAATGAGCACTTGTTTTAGCTTAACACGAAGTGTTGATAACACGTAGAAGTAGAATCTCTAGATTAAGTTTTGTTTTCAGTGTCTGTCCGCGTCCATATCAAAGACTGATACACTCCAGAGGTTTTTTGTAAGTAAATTGTCACTTACCTTTCTTTTTATTTCCCCGGTTTAGCTTCAGAAAAAAATACAATAGCTCAAATCCATTTGCTTCTTGTCAACGGAAAATATTCTGAATGGTAATGTTAGTCAACTGGGATTTTGTGGTCCTGGATATGACCTTAAACTATATCTAGTGGTGAGCCACCCTTTAATTGCCATTGCTCCCAGGTCCACTCTGACCCGGAGTGGGAGTACCTGTTAGGGTCCCAACAATGGGTTAAATAGAAACCGTCTTGAAAAAAACAAATATATTCTATTAAAAAATGTTTCTTCAAAATCTTTGAATTCGGAAAAGGGTTGATATGCCGTAAAACAAAAAACAACCAACCAACCGGGTTTTTGTAAGAAAAAAAGAAGGTAAAATTATTCTTCATATTGAGAAGTGAACTTTAAAATGGGCATGCATTATTTCACAAACACCTATATATACATATATACGGCGAGAGTGATTGGCTGCCAGGGATAGGCAAGTATCCCAAAGTGGGGAGTTATGCAGCAAGATTCTTTGTTTACTATTTTTCCATCCCAAACAAAGCATATTGCAACTTGAACGAAAGGGTTCACTATTTGAAAACATGTCTAACATTGGACTGCAAGGAGTTGAGTAACGAGATGTATGTTCACATTACATTTAAACTTCTGCATGTTAGTACAACCAAGAAAGCAGCAAACCGCGAGGAAATTCCAAAGTCTGCAAGATTGAGAAAAGAAACCATTAAAGTAATAAGCTTTTCGACATCTGCGGACCAAAAACAGTTAAGGGGTGAGATTTTGTTGCTTGACAGATTAGTCAGAAGTATGCGTGTCGATAGGGCACAAAGGGTATGACTTCATCAGAGCAGGTTTTAGTAAAGTACTTGCATGACATGCACATGGATGAAACATTGCAGTGATCGGACAGAGGTTGGAGCATGGACGGTTGTTCACATTACATTTAAATTTCTGCATGAAAGTACAGACAAGGAAAAGGGAGGATATGAGACATTTCAAACATAAACATAAAGGAGCTGCTAGAGTAGAAAGCTTTCCGACATTTGGGGACTTCTACAGAGAAGGGGGTGAATTTTTGTGGTGTTGGGGGGAGGGGGACTAACTGAAGCAAGTTGGTTAGATCATATTCCATGGAATTACTTGTAAAACAAACACAAGGATGCAAAATTATAGCAATGGGACAGGGGTTGGAGCCATGTTGCCAGTGTGGGACGTATTTGATTTGAGGCTCTTGTTTTGAAGCTCTGTCTTGTGCATAACCCAGGTGGAGCAACAATATTCCATGCATGCAAGTTTCACCAGTGGTTCATGCAGCATATTTCATTTTATCAACCGTTTGACTTATTTTCTACCTAAATTACTTTGTAAATTATCAGCAATGATATTAATGTATTAACAGTGGAAGTGGTGGTAGAGTGGCTACAGCTGCAGACAATGAGTTTGACATGCTAGTTTCAAGTTGAGTTTTTTTTTTTTTTAACATAGGCATCACCACATTATCAAGGCCAAGAGGCCACTCAAGGATAAGGGTTAAAGAGTGTACAGTAGAAATAGGACAATATAGGAATCATTAGTAATGAAAATTTGGTAAATTTGATAACTTATATGGAACGGCTCATCAAGAACTTATTTACGTTAGACTTGAACACAGCCATATTGTAGTCAGCCAGAAAGCAGGAAAACGGAAGACAATTCCACAGGCGTGCAGTTCTAAAAAAGAAGCTTTGTTCATGGAATCTATGTTTAGGTTTAGGCACAGATAAAGAGTGGGGGGAATTATTGATAGTGTTTACAGCTAGACGAGTGTTTCTTGTGAAAGTTTGGCGAGGGGGGACCATAGATTGAAGCTCAGTCGAACACTTTCTATGAAAATAACGATACATCAGAGACAAACTCACAACATCTCTTCTGTAAGATAGAGGTTGCAGGGAAGAGAAAAGGACATCTCCTACGAGGCTACGAAGTCTATTTTGAACTCTATCAAGACAGGACAGGTCCTTTCTAGCAGCTCCTGCCCTGATGTGGCAACAGTATTCCATCCTTGGACGTACCTGGCTCTTATATAGATAGAGAATAGCATCAGCAGTGAGATATCTACCGGATCGATAGAAAGATCCCACCATTTTTCCAGCGGCCTTGGCAACAGATTTGATGTACGTGTTCCATTTAAGATCAGGAGTAATGGTCAAGCCCACAAGCTTGTCAAAACTTGAGGCCTCCTGAAGACGAGAGCCATTCATTTCAGTTAATGCCAGATGTGGATCAGAATGTTGATGATGTAAAGAGAGAAGCTTGGTTTTAGATGTATTAAAAGTAACCAGCCACTTCTTACCCTATTGTACTACGTGCTCAAGATCAGAGGAGAGAGAGAATTGGAGAGAACTTGGTCGTTTACTGTCTTAGATGTGGTACCATAAATGGTAGTGTCGTCAGCATAAATGTCTACAAATGATGTAAGGATGTGATTTGGAAGATCATTAATGTAGATCAGGAAAAGAGTTGGGCCCAGGATGGACCCCTGAGGGACACCGGCATTAATACTGTGAGCTTCTGATTTTTGCCCCTCAACTACTACTCTTATCAGAAAGAAATGATTTAATAATAGAGAAGACATTTCCAGCTATACCATAGCTGGAGATCTTGTGAAGTAAACCTTTATGCCATACCCTATCAAAGGCCTTAGATATGTCAAGAGCAATTGCCCTAGAAAGGTTGCCTCCGTCGAGAGATTTGATAATCCTATGAGATATAACTGTAAGCACATCTGCTGTAGATCTAGCAGAACGGAAATCATATTGAGTGTCACTAAGAAGGTTATTTTTGTTGAGATGGTTGATTACTTCTGTATTTCACACAGATTCCAGCAACTTACTCATGACGCACAGGAGACTTATTGGCCTGTACTGAGAGGGGGATGAGCGATCACCTGAATTCTTAAATACAGGGCATACTGATGAGATTTTCCAGGGAGATGGGAAACTATTCTCCTTAAGACAACGTTTAAACAGTTTTGTAAGTATGGGCGCTAGTTCAGGTTAAAGTTTTTTGAGTACTATAATTGGAATACCGTCAGGGCCAGTTGCTTTACTGGAATCAAGGTTTTTGATTAGTTTGGCAACATCATGTACAGATATACGTATATCACATAGCGTGTTTTCTGATACAGGAGGAAATATTGGAGGTTGGTGGCCTTGATCGCAAAGGGTAGAATTAGCTGCAAAGTTCTTGACAAAGAGTTTGGCTTTGTCTGATGCTGACGAGATTACCTCAGGTCCATTGATAATAGTTGGGATGGAGCACACGCTTCTGTTCAGGATTCTGTTTGCTATTTGCCAAAACTGGTTGGAACCAAGCCGCTGCTCAGCGACGTTGGACTTAACAGATTGAGCATACAACTCTCTTGTGTTCTTTATTACTTTCTCACAATGGTTGCTGGGAGTCCTGAAAGCGGCTTTAGTTTCCATACATCTATTACGTTGGAAACAGTGGAAAAAGTGATTTCTGTGCACAATGGCAGCAGCACATTCTGGAGAGAACCATGGCTGGCTGTTAGGTTTTTGCTTAAACTTTTTCGAGGGTATGAAACGGTCAATACCTACAATTAACTATTCCGTCAGGTCTAATACTATAGAGGACACATCCTTTTTAAACATGGAATGCAGAGGTAGATCAGATATAAATGTACGGAAGCTATCCCAGTCAGCCTTAGTGTATCGATATAGTGTACGATGGAGAGGTACGTCTGGGGACTTATTACATTTCATTTTTATCTTAATTGATACAACAGAGTGGTCGGAAGATCCAAGAGGCGACAGAACAGAAACTGAACATAGTTCAGGGCAAGTTGTGAGAAAAAGGTCTAGTAGGCTCGCATACTGGCCGTCATTGTCGGGCACACGGGTGGGTTCCTGAACAATCTGAGTGAGGTCATAGGCAATGGAGAAATCATGACAGAACCTCCCCTCATCATCGGTCTTGTTTGAGTGAGTCAACCATTCGACGTTGTGAACATTGAAGTCTCCACATATGTGAATGTTAGCTGAAGGATAAGCAGATAGGACTTGCTCAATTTTCTCAGATATGCTTTTAAAGATAGTAACTCCGCTGTTGTGGGGGCGATAGAGAGTAAATATAAATGCAGTAGTGTGAGCTAAAGCAACCCGGAAGCACATATAGGGTAAGTTAGGATCTTCCCTGGAGATGTCCTACCACATGGAAAGCTATCTTTAATATAGGCACATATTCCATGCCCATGGCGATCTTGGGGGTCAGATTTAGAAGTTAAGTTAGAGTATCCTTTATTTGCGGACTCTTCTATGGAAATAGCCTGTCCAATGGCAGTTTCACTTAAAAATAAAAGGTCTGGTTTAGTCTCCTGTAATTGGGTTTCAACCTCTGGAAGGTTAGAACGTAGATAACATTACTTGCATTATTAGCCTTTGGAATAGATTAAGAATAGGCTGGACTACATTTTCAAGCCTTGGTTGTGCAACTAGTCTAGGAGTAGGAAAACTCTGAAAGAACATCAGTATTACTATTTTAGATAAGGATTGATTATTCGTATCATTTTGATTCTTTGTAGTACTGTTCTTATTTTAAATGTTATTTTCACAACAATTCGGTCGATGTAACCTCCGACCTTCTTCAAACATATCTTGTCGAACTCAATCCTGGCTTGAGGTAGTTGCCTGTCTAGCCGCCCTGATGAGCTGAGAAACAGCGAAACAGTACTGTATGTGGATGACTATATATATATATATATATATATATATATATATATATATATATTAATTTGGGAAAATATATATGACAGTTGAGCTACACAGAATTTTCTGTCTTTCATCCTCATGTGGATCCTCCAAGTTGATGATGAATTAATTGTCATTCGTATTTTCATAAATCACTACCTAACATTAATAACGTATTGAGCACTGCTGAAGTTATTACTGAAAATCGATACATAAAATATTTCTTCATAAAATTTTATGTGGATACATGAAATAAGAATTATATACAGAGAAAGAGATAGATATAAAGAGTGAATTTGATTATTCATTTATATCGATATTCATAATCGTCCTTATATATATATATTTTTTTTTTCTAATAAATAATTTGATTATTTTATATATGATAGAAGTGCATTATACATATGCATCACTCTCTCTCCTTATATATATATATATATATATATATATATATATATATATATATATATATATATATACATAGTGAATTTGATTATCTACTTTTTATCAAAGTTTTAAGATTCTGTCTAGAGCAATAAAATTCTCCATCTTCAAGGCACTTAACGTTTCTTTCTTTTCAATTTCAATTTACAAGATGCCACCAACATCTACACACGATTAATAGATAATCTATAAACAATCATGATACTTAATGCATCTCATACGTAAACATCTGGGAGGTGACGGTGGCTAAGTGGTTAATGATGCTGACTCACAACCTGAATGTACAAAGTTCCAATGTAGTTCGTTCACTTAAGAATGTTGGCATTGAGTTCTTATAGCAAGAACCATGTGAATCTTCACATGGTATGAATGACATCAAAAGTTGTGGACCAGTAAGTTTCCAGAGGACAAACAGTAGTCGGTATTTAGTGAAAACGAAATATACTGAAAAGAATAAAAATACAACAAATAAAGAGAAATGATTATATATCAGTTGGACTGCCAAGTGTCTACCGATCTTTATAATAAGTGGAAGAGTTCATTGTTATCCGTAAGGTGGACGCCACAACACTAGCAAAGACGAGCAGTATCACAGAGCAATTTGCCTAGCATTTCATAAAAAATTGGGGTGGGGGTATTGGGAAGTGTATCCGGGTTACATTGACAGGAAAATTGTTGTTTGAATTGAATGTATTTGTAATAACTCACGACTTATCAAAGCCAAAAGCCACTCGAGCGTAAGTGTTTATGAGATGAATAGATGACAGTTGTATGATGATAAATACTATCTGAGGGCTCGAAATCTCCAACTACAACCTGCTCAATACAACATCCTCTATTTGTCAGAAACATCGCTCATGGATTATGAGGACGAAACAACAAAATAAAGTGAGGCGAAAGTAATTAAACTTCCAAAAGTAAATTCAACATCCACTTTCTATTAATAACTTATTTGTAATACCTGTCTCTTTATTTATATATATGTGTGTGTACTTGTGCATGTATGTGTGAGTGTATAAGAATGTTGTTAGCAATGTAAAATACCAGAATACTGAAGTGATATGACGTATTAACAAAAGCAGATGAGGTTGTATTTATGTTATAAATCTTCAAATATCTACTTATTTTTTCAAAATGAATTCACATATAAATTAGTAAATATGGATGTAAAGCTTAATATAACTGGAATGATAAAGGTCTTTGATAATTTCGAGAGGAACCTCTTTTTTGTTTCAAAAGGAAAACAAATAAAAAGTATGCCATAAAAAAACAGAACAAGCAATACAAAACCAATCTAGTTGCCTTGATTTCGTATACATTATACACTTAGACATATGTTTACTAAATGCTTCAAGAAAACTATTTTCATTTTTAATATATATATATATATGTATATATATGCGCAGATCATATATATATATATATATATGCACAGATCATATATATATATATGTTCGCAGATCATGCTGTCATAATCATTAGATCACTATCACTTTCCTGATATTTAAATATAAATGTTTAAATCTCATCTGTATTTCTCGTGGTTAACGGTGGCTGTGTGGATTTGTTCCTTGCGCATGAAGTCAGAGATGGGTTCGTTGCCAGGTTCAGAACTCTCAACTGGAAGTAATCATAACACCTCGCACTGATGATTCCAAAAAGGATGAAACACTAATGCCTGTTTAATGTCTGTTAATTATAGTAATAATTATGCCAGCTCCTTTAAGAACTCGGTTGTAATTGTTTAGCACTGTAAGTTGAAGTTAAAAGTCAGTCACTTAAGCTTACATGCGCAGATCATAATGTCATAATCATTAAATCACTATCACCGTCTTGACAGTTAAAAATAAATATTTAAATTTTAATTGTATTTCTCGCGGTTAGCGGTCGCCATGTTGATTTGTTCCTTGCTAATGGAGTCAGAAATGGCTGTGTTGCCAGGTTCAGATCTCCTGACAAGCAGTAATCGTGACACACTACACTGATGATTCCCAAAAGAATGAAACACTAGTGTCTCTAGGTATAAAAAATAATTATAATAATAATTATATATATATATATATATATATATATATATATATATATATATATATATATATATATTAAGGGCCGTTCTAAATATAAGGCCTTCTAATTTTTTAACTAAAATACTAAAACCACCTCAATTGCATCGGTTTTGTAAATGTTCAACAGGCGTCAATAAATATTGATCGGTTCAAATTTTTCTGTATGGAGAAATTCAATGACGCATCTATGCTTCTCACACACTTCTATGACAGGGGGTGCTTTCTGAGAGTCTCACACCGTCAATCTCTGCAGCACAGAGATGAAACGTTCAGGTCGTGATGCATAAGTTCAGTCAACATACCAATGCAATTTGCAATCCCCTCTGATCCATCAAAGTGGAATAAAAATAGGGAGCATTCCTTTTGGAACACCCCTCGTATATAGATCGAATGGATATATGTTTTATATAGAGATTTATCAGGGTATAAGAAGCTCAACATATTAGAATGGAGCAAAAATATAGAATGAAATTATAGACAAAATAAAATAAATATAGGTATATATGTATTTGTTTCAATTTAATAAAAACAATTCAATGAGAAGAAGGGTTTATAAATACTCTTTATACTTTAGCATTCCGAAGCCTAATACTCTTTTTTTTCTACCTTATCTCATATATTTTATCTCTCTTCCTTCCACGTGTTTACTTTTTTTTATATTTTTCATCCTTATTTTTTCTTTATAATGTTTTTATGGTTATATTAATTTTTATTTATCCTACATTTCCGTCCTAGGGTACCCTAAGCTAGATGTCGTATTTTCCTTGTATCTTTAACTTATTTATATTCCCCTCTTCGGATGAGAAGCATTAGGCTTTGAAATGCCTCAATATAAACGCTGTTCCCATTGATGTTTTCCTCATTGCACTCCCAAAGAAATTCATATATACCTGTATTTATTCTATCTTTATACCATTTCATTCTGTCTGTCTGTCTGTCTGTCTGTCTGTCGCTCTCTCTCTCTCTCTTTCTCTCTCTCAATATATATATGCATATATATATATATATATATATATGTGTGTACTAGCAGGACACCCTGTGTTGCCCGGTTGCAAAATATGATATGATATTTTGATTTATGCATATTTGCTATTTATTATTATATAGTCAATTTTCTATTGATTATTATATTGTACCCAATATATGGTAGCGATCTCGAAAAGTAACAACAACAAAAAATTACTTGAATGCCATCGACTAGAATTGAAACTAAAACATGCAACTGTCTAACCTCATTCCTTAGTCTCCGGGTCATGTCCGTACGCATATAAACAGTTAAAAAATAACATTTTTTAATCTATGATAGTATATTTCTATATGCAAACAGATTTAGCTGCATACTCCTGCCAAGGTCAACTGTTTGTTTTCAATTTTGACCCTTAACAATATTTTTTTCCGGCTAGACACCGAATTGAAAGTATGCTACAGGTTCAAATGCAATATATATCGAATTTCACTTCTGTAGACTAAATATTCAGAGAGAAGTTTAGTAGAGACTTTCACGCACACACTAATAATGTAAATCACAATCACACACACACACACCCATATATATATATATATATATATATATATATATATATATATATATATATATATATATATATCTGTGTTCTAGAACATTTTCATCTTAAATTCTACGCAATTATCCAGAATGTAGAAACTATGTATAAATAGTATTCAGTGCAATAGTGAAATGCAAGCAATCATTTAATAAGAAACCATAAAAATGAATAATTAACTAACGTTTTTTAAAGTAAATTAGTTAACTTTCATGTAGTGGCTCGCATATCCATAACTAAGTATATTAAAATTTTCGTGAGAGAAGGATACGAAGTCGTAGTACTTCTGGGTCCCTTTCGATTTTATATCAATATCATAATGATAAAAAGCACAACTTTATATATATATATATATATGTGTGTGTGTGTGTGTGTGTGTGTGTGTGTGTGTGTGTGTGTGTGTGTGTGTATTTTGAGCTACAAAAAAGCGATACATTTTGTCCAGATTCAAGCGAAAGGAATTAATTTAGAAATTATTATGTGGTTATGTTGTTGAAAGGTATAGCAATAAGTGCCCACGATTGGATTGTGCCCCCTGAAAGGAAGCCATAGCGCACGATCATGGAACTTTTCCGATACAAGAATAATATAACTATACAAAATTAGTCGCTGTTGGGTGTTCGAAATGGCAGCATAAAAAGGCGGATTTTTGTCTTTTTAGTTTTGAAACGCTGCCTTATTAGTGTGTAAGTTTTTTGTTGGTTAGAGAAAAAATAAAAAAGGGATTGTTGCTGCCTAAGAGAAGAAGCGAAGTCTTTGTAGTCGGAAAAGTAAATAATACAAAATAATCCGACTCGAGTGTGTGTTTTCTTTAAACTTGAAATAGTTTGCGTGACTAAAATATGAATTAATTTTCTGAATACATCGTTTGGCCATGTAAGTTATAGATAACCTTTCAGCTTTATATACAAAATAATAAATATTTTAAAAGATTAAGAACCTTAAATATATAAAGTCAACATAAAATAACACAAAGGGGTTGATATGAAAACTTGAACGTTCTTAAACTTAGATTAATGAATTGTTTGTTGAGCCACAAGAAAGCAATAAATTTTGACATTATCACCTTGGCAGATGCAAGTGATACTCTAATATTTTAGGTGACCTGAAATGTTCATATTTAGATAATTACATCTAGATCTAAGCTACAAAAGACAGAAAACAATTGTTTTTGTTTTTTTTTGGCCTCTCATTGCAACGTTGAAGGAATGTAAAAACGGTATTTCTGTATAAACAGTTTGATTCCGTGCATGAACATTGTTGAAGAATACTTATTTGGCAAAGGAACCTGTAAACCAATCAATTAATTGTGTGATTACGCTCTGACTCTTGGATCCCACGCATGCTGAAAAGGGGATTTCAGATTTCTCAGCCAGAACACTGAAAGATTCTCCTGTTGATACGGAATAATCTTCTTAGATCATGTGTGAGCTTTTCTTCTTTGTCTTGTCTGTGTGAGGCGAGGAGAGCATCTATTAAGACAGTGAAAGCCAAGGTGGCTACATTAAAGCTGTATATGAGATCAAAAGAATCCTTCACAGAAACATCGTAATCTCGGGTGAAAAACCTGTATGCTCTTAACTCAATTCCTCAATGTTGGCTCAATGGTTAGGTTACTGAACAAGAGATTCTAAGGATAATATAACATCTGCCAGAAATAAACACAGATTGAAGAGATTCAGGTAAAGGATACCAATTAAAGATTCACGTTGTTATTATTTGAAACCAACGGTACCGATGATGTTCTTATTCATCAGGTTGACAAAAAAGTTCCTGTGGATTTTAACTTTTAAATTCAGATAAAAATATTTCGGCTCAAACTAAAATTTATTGATCAAAATAAGCACCATCAGAACCAATACATTTTTGCCAATAAAAAAAAACAAGTGTATTTATGCCAGTAACATAAAAAAATATCTTGCATTTTGGTGGCGATGAAGTCACTGAAGCCGTTTTTGATATTGCTTAGGTTTTTGAAGCATTTCTCATGCAGGCAGTTGACAAGATGCTTTAAAAATGATAGTCAGTAGGCGAGAGGTCTTGAAAGTATGGCGGATGAGGCAGAGTTTCGTTGCTCAATTCGTTCAACTTCTGCAAGGTTGGTTTAGAAACGTGCAGGCGGGCATTGTTGTGGAGGAGAATTGGACCTTTTTTTTGACTAATGCTGGGTATTGTTGAAGTTTCTGATGCATTTTATCTATTTCTTGACAATATTTTTTTTCGAAAGTGTTGTGGAGCTTTGTTAGCATCTACTTACTGAGATAAGGATCGCCGGTTGTCATATAGAACCCACTTTTCATCGCAAGTCATAACCCGGTCGAGAAACGAGTCATTCTTGTTGCATAAAAGAAGAGAAGATGACACTGCATAACAGCGTTTCTTTTCGTTATCATTCAATTCGTGAGGCACCCATTTATCAAGATTTTTTGTCTTTCTCATCTCTCTCAAGTGGTTGGAAATCGTTGTATACGTTACGTCTAATTTAAAAGCAATTTCTCGAACAGCTGGTTTTGTACTAAGGCATTTAATTGATCGTTGTCCACATCCAATTGCCAACCACTAAGCTTATTATCTTTAGGACTTTTCGCCGGCACGAAATTTCTTAAACCACTATTGTACTGTGCGTTCTATAATACTTAAATTTAACTAAAGGCTCCGTCGATATCGAGGGCGGTTTCAGCAGCCTTTCGGCTGTGCTGGAATTGAAATAAAAAATAAGCTGATTTGCTTTTTTTCCATCTTGTATTCACCGTTCTGAAAAGAAGACATAACTGTTTTAAAATGATTGCAAAACGATTAGATAGAGAGAAAAACGCTCTTTAAAATGAAATATAAACTAAAGGCATTATTACGAAAACTTATTTAAAAATAGATCATTTGAAATCAAAACTAAAAATTGCATAAGAACTTTCTTCTCACCCTAATACTATAATACATATATAAATACAAGCTGGAACGATAAAATGTCGCACTTAATTAAACAACACTACGGCTTTATTTTAAAACGCTTATTGAAAAAGTCAATTCAGAGAACTTGATTTTGTAGTAAAGTTGACATGTAATCAATGTAGCCGCCTTCAGTCTCAGTCACCGTCTCGATATGGGTCTGGAACTGGAGGCATGCCTTTTCCACAAGCGCTGGCTGGATCTCAGTGAATATTCATAGAATGGCGGCGATCAAGCTGGCTTTGGTGTTGTGGGAGGTCATATTGGTGATGTTCTCGATGTGCAAACAAAGTAGTCCAGTAAGTTCAGGTCGTAGGAGGAGTGGGTCAGTGAGAGAAGGGTACAAAGTCGTAGTACTTCTTCTGGGTCCCTTTCGATTTGTGAGCTAGCACCGAATCCTACTGCCACACCCAGAGTTTGCCAGCGTCCACCATTGTGCAAAGGGATCACCACATGCTTCAGTATATTCAGGTGTTGACTTTCAAGCCGACTTTGAAAATATGAGGTGGCATGATGTGGTCCTCACTTGAAATCACACCAAAGACTATAATCGTGGCTGGAAACTTCGTTTAACTGTGCCCTCAAGTGTTGAACCGTCTGGATTTGCATTTTGAGGGTGCTGCCAATGGTCCTGTTGTCATAACTTGGATCGACAGAGAGCATGATTTGTACAGCCGTGCATCTTTGATCTTGCTAGTTGAACATTGTGTCACTTTCAGACATGATAGAAAGCTGTTGGGATTTGCACACAATTGGCCAACTAGTAGATGATCTAGAACAAAAAAGAAAACCGATTTTCATCAAACGAGAATGGAATTATATTGTCTTTTCTATGGCGACAATTCTATTGTTCCACTCTGTAAATATTACGCTTTTATTTTTTACTTTTCTTAAACATTACTGGGGTGGACTCCTAATAGACTTACATAACACACACACACACGCGCGCGCGCACACACACACACACACACACACACACATACACACACACACACACACACACACACATATATATATATATATATATATATATACCCCATGCCAGAATTATATGCAAATCGATATTTTTGTTCTAACTCCGATAGTTTCAATAAAAATTTGTGAAATTTAGCACATTATATGGCAACACTAATACAAGCGCAGATCTAAAATTTTAAGCCAATCTGCACAGTAATAAACAATTGGCAGCCATTTTGGTGATTTGCATTTTTTTTTCAGCGTGCAAACTTTATATGCAAACCAATGCTAATATATGGTGAAGTGCTAAAAGATCATCGAAACATTGATTATCCTAGGAATTTGTAAATTGAGAACAACAATAATAAAGAACAAACAACTTCAATATGGTTTCAGAGTACAATCAATATCTTATATAATTGCCTTTGGTCCACTGAAGATGTCAAACTTTTGGCTGAAAAAAACTGCAAGTCACCAAAATGGCTGCCGTTTACTCGCTAAATGCGTTAGTGTTGCCTTATGACGTGCCAAGTTTCACGAATTTTCATTGGAAACTATTACAAATATTAGAACAAAAATATCGATTTTCATATAATTATGACATGGGGTGTATATATATCTATAATATAAAGCTGAATGTGTGTGTGTGTCTGGTCATGAATAGGCTCCTATATGGTTGACTATTATAGAAAACTGATCACATATAATGATAGAAGATGTATCGAGACACAGGAATGGGTATGTTTGATCTGGCATAATGATGATTCATTAAAATTGTGGGGTCTGCGTCCGCGCCTGGTCCACAAAGTATGGAAATAAAAAATAAAAAAAAAACGTTTACAAGTGTTTTTGATATAAATGTACATAATACTTTGATAAGTATGTTTTAACTTAAATAGGGATGGTATAATAAAATTGTGGGGTCTGCGTTCCTGGCCTCCATAGAATGGAAATAGGCGCAAACTTTAATAAAGACTTTTCATATCTATCTGCGTAAGTATACTTTGATAATTATGTTTCAGTTTGAAGAAATATGGTATAATAAAATTATGAGGTGTTCGTTCGTGCCTGACCTCCATAGAATGGAAATATGTCACAAAGTTTAACAAGGTTTTTTTAATATAGATCCACAGAATATTGTGATAAGTGTTTTAATGTGAACAGGTATGGTATAATAAATTATGGTGTTTATCTATTTTATTTTTACTTTCATCATATTATGCTTCCGTTTTGATACCCTCAAACTCGAAGCTATCTCTTTACAACCCTTCCTTTTCATAACCTATCATACTTTCATAAATCAGAGTCCATTTTCTGTAGGCTGTTTTTGAACCCAGTCAAAGACAGGTACTTTTGTAGTATATATATATATATATATATATATATATATATATATATATATATATATATATATATATAGAAAGTGTAGTGGAAGCCTCCATTAAGTCTCAAAAGACAAATCCTCCTGTAAGGGTTACTATTCGTGCAATCCGCATCTACACCTCTTCTTAATCGGCACTGTTCGAGTCCAGTTATTATAGGAGATATCCAGGGCGACTAGAAACAATGCCGAGATAAGCGGAGAGCACATACAGCACCTGGAATTCTCATATGGTCACCCATTTTAGTACTGACCAGGCTCAACTTGGCTTAAATTCGGTGATCTAACGAGAACTGGTTTGTCAACGTGATTATGCTGTATATGAAAGTGTAGTATTATGACAGTTACTGCACCTTACTCCTAATAAAAATCTCGAGTCAATATCTCTTTTAAAACCACAGTATAAATTTGAGAATCCCATAAGATACTTCTTTTCTTTTTTATATCTTTCATCTTTTATTCCATCTGCTTTTTATTCCAATCTCTTTTCTCGTATCTAAGATTTTTGTAAGATCTGATTATAACATTTTCTCATTCATTTCTGATGCTTCGATAAAGAGGAAATATACAATATCTCACCATATGAGTTGATTTCATTTTATTGTCTATCTGATTTTTCCACTAATCTCTACATCTAATCGAATTTTATTTAAAAACTTTCTCCGTTTGTGTGCCCATATATAATCACTCATGTATATACATACAAATATATAAATATATATTATATTACATTATATTATATGTATATACATAATTTCTGTGTGAAATTCCTGATGAGTTTCAAGATGTTTCATGATATCTCACACAGAGGTAGACACGTTTCTGCTTTTAGAATAATGACAAAAAAACAAATTATTTGTGAGTGACTCTATGAAAATGGTAAATAGTTGAAAAGAATAAAGTTCTCCACTCTTTTATTCTTACTTGTTCAACCATCTTAAAAATGGAACCAATAAGCCTAAAGATTCAGAAAGAGAAAAGATGGTAAAAAAATTGTCCACAAGCTGAATGATATTTATCTATATACCTATAAAGTTGAGATTTTTTCTCGCTCTGAAATTGATATTACAAGATTACCTTTTCTTTTTTTTACCTTATTAAAGCGAACTTCTTAATATACTCGGTCATGGATATGTGAGCGACTTCAGGAAGTTTAGCTAATTTGCATATTCTTTTAAAAAAATGAACGTTAATTAATTAATTAATCATTTTTATGCTTTCTTTTTAGATGATTGGTTTAATTTCGCTATCATGTTGAATTCTATTTATGCACAGTTTCTACATTGGGCATAATTGCATGGAACTTAGGATGAAAATGTTTTAGTACACGGAATTGTTTTTATATCTATCTATCTATCTATCTATCTACCTATCTCTCTCTCTCTCTCTCTCTCTCTCTATATATATATATATATATATATATATATATATATATATATATATTTATATATATAGGTGCATAAAAGTGATACTGTCTGTGTTTGTGTTGAAACCATGTCTACCGAACTTCTCTTTGGATATTTGGTCAATAGACTTGAAACTTTATATATACGGTACTTGGAGGTCGGGAACACTTTCACTTTGGTTTTTAGCCAGTAAAATATGGCTGCTAAAGGTCAAAATTGAAAAAAAAAACCCAGTTGTCCTAAGCAGAAGTAAATCAACTAAATTCTGAGCATGTATACATATACATTTTTCGCTTGAAGTTGCTTAATTTTTACCTTTCTTTATCCATGTAGCAGTAGCTTAGACGGTAACGACTAGTCTTGGAATACCAACTATGTTTGGAGTGTTAATGTTTTCATTTCGATTCCAGCTTACTGCACTCAAGTCATTTATTTTTTATTTATTAAATTATTACTATATATATTGGTACAATATAATAATCAATAGATGATTTGATAATAAATATGGAATCTGCATTAATTAAACTATCATATTTAAGCGTATAGAGAAATTGTGTAACGTTGGGATAATTATTCATCACTATGATTTATTTTAATATTTAGTCCTGCTCCCTATTTTTTAAGTAGTCAGACATAGAGAAGGCGTGCAGATCTTCTACAACATATACCTACATACACTGGGAATATATTTTGACAAAAACTAACACCTTTTCACGTTAACACATTATCATTATTATTATTATTATTATTATTTCATATTTCACTTTTGAAATTATATGTTACCTTCTACATATTTTCAAACAAAACCATAAACACTCCCTCTACACATTCTGATTGGATAATAGTTTATTTCTCTTAATAATGACGTTTACTAACCTAAACTAACCAGAATAAAAAAATAACAGAATACATATAAAAACTGACTCACTTTTTTTTTATTTGGGAGTCACCAGTTATCAAGGCCCGAATGTCACTCGAGAATAAGGGGTAATGAATGTAAGGTTGTAGTGAAGTAATCCTTAATGATGTAAATTGGGTTCAATTTGAATATTTATGTGGAGGACCTAATAGGAACTTGTTTACATTAAATTTGAAAGTTACCATGTTGTATTTAGCCGAGAAGCATGCCAGCAGAATAGTGTTCTAAATGCAGGGAGTTCTGGGAAAGAAGCTTGATTCATGTAATCTGTCTTTACATTTAGGCACAAATAGAGTGTGGGGAAAATCATGTATAGTGGTTTTAGCTAGTCGAGTGTTTTTTGTGAAAGTTTGGCAAGCATGGACCATAGATCGGAGTTCAGTCGAACCCTTGCCATGAAAATACCGATAGGACAGAGAGGTCGGCGACGTCTCTTCTGCAGGAAAGAGGTTGTAGGGAAGAAAAAAAGGGCATCACCTACTTGGTTTCGAAGCCGGTTTTGAACTCTATCAAGGCAAGATAGGGGTTGCCAAGCAGCTCCTGCCCAGATGTGGCAACAGTACTCCTGGCTCTTATACAGATAGAGGATCGCATTGGGAGTGGGATACTTACTGGAGTGGTAGAGTCATTCAAATAACTTTCCAGCGATCTTGGAAATAGATTTGATGTATGTGTTCCATTTCAGATCAGGAGTGAATGCCAGTCCCAGAAGCTTGTCAAGACAGAGATATCTTTCAAGTCATTTCAGTTGGGGTGTGGTGGCGATCAGAGCGATTATGATGAAAGGAGAGAAGCTTGGTTTTCGATGCATTAAAATTAACCAACCATTTTTTCCCCCATTAAACCACGTTCTCAAGATCAAAAGAGAGAGAATCAGAAAGATCTTTGTCATTGCTGGCCTTTGGACTGTCGCCATAGTTTGTTGTGTCATCTGCATAAATGTCTACGAATGACCTAATTATGGACTTCGTTGGGAGATCATCGATGAAGATCAGGAACAGGGTTGGATGCAGGATGGAACCCTGAGGGACACCAGCATTAATACAGTGAGTTTCTGATTTCTAACCATCAATGACTACTCTCATAAGCCTATCAGAAAGAAATCTTATAACTAAGAGGACATTCCATAGCTAGTGATCTTATGAAGTATGTCTTTATGCCACATGCTATCAAAAGCCGTTTAAAAAGAGAGATGTTATCTCACTGCTGATGCAATTCTCTATCTATATAAGAGCCAGGTACGTCCAAGGATTGAGTACTGTTGCCACATTTGGGCAGGAGCTCATAGAAAGGACTTGTCCTGGCTCGATAGAGTTCAAAATAGACTTCGTAGAGATGTCCTTTTCTCTTCTCTGCAACCTCTATCTCACAGAAGAGATGTTGCGAGTTTGTCTTTACTTTATCGTTGTTTTCATGGCAAGTGCTCGACTGAGTTTCAATCTATGGTCCCTCCTCGTCAAACTTTTACAAGAAATACTCGTCTATGAAAAACACTATTAATAATCCCTCACACTCTTTATCTGTGCCTAAACCTAAACGCAGATTCCATGAAAAAAGCTTATTTCTTAGAAGCGCCTGTGGAACTCTCTTCCGATTACCTGCTTTCCAGCTGACTACAATCTGATTGTCTTCAAGTCCAACTTAAACAAGTTCTTGATAAGCCGTTCCACTTAAGTTAACAAATTTACCGAATTTCCATTACTAACAATTACTATATTGTTCAATTGACTACTGTACACTCTTGATCCTTATCCTCAAGTGGTCTCTGGGCCTTGATAAGTGGTGATGCCTATGTAAAAAAATAGCTTTAGTCTATATGACGCAAACACGGTAGTATTTGAAAATATGGTTAAGTGTCAGTTTTAGTCATTTAAAACTGCTTTAAAGATTCACCGCTTACTCATTTCCAGACCAACTGTCAAACAATTATTAGATCACCTTCTCCGCTATATTGTGAAAAAAAAATTCAATTTTCGTTCAGCAAAACAAAAGTTATGATCAATTTACTGGTGTTCAAAATCGTAAAAAAAAACGTAAGGATGTGAGCGAAGTTTTTTTTATGACTGGTTTCCATAGCAACCACGTAGCTTCAGTGACTACTGTTACTACTAATTCACCGCTCTCGCGAAAAAAAGTTACAAGTAAAACAGAGAGAATGAAAGGATAAAAGGGAGATAATTGGGAGGATTTTATTGAAAGCAGATGAGTTCCATACATTGTTATTACATATGTGTATGTTATGTTTATGGGGGGGGGGAACATAAGACTGAAATTAAACCAAGGACAAGTGAATTTACTGGAAGCCTGAAAAAATTATAGATTACAATAGAAAAATGCGAGCATGAAAAGTAATATGGTTAAGTTTAAAAATGAAAAAGTAAATGACTAGTTGTTAAAACTGTAAAAGAAAAGGACAAGATATTCTAGTAAAAAATATAATAAATTTATAGATTAAAATATTGCAACATAAAGATTTATTTTTAAAATTCAATTTATAAAATTATATAATCAATTATTTATGCTGCAATATTTTAAGTTATAAATTTATTATATTTTTTACTAGAATATCTTGCCCTTTTCTTTCTAGTTTTAACAGCTAGTCCTTTAATTTCCATGTTTAAGCTTAACCATATGTTGTGTCTGCACAAATAATTAACAAGTATACGGAAAATAAAGGTATAACAATAATATATTAGGCAAAAAATTATATAAATATTTACATGTCTTCAGATATACTTCAGTTGGAGATATTCCAGCAGGTGGCGTATTGCATGTCTTACTGGAGGCAACATAGGCGTCTTGCCTATTTGGCGGTCGTTGCAGAACTCCCCCGGTATTGGATCTCACTCACCCACCTATGTTTTTTAGTGGGCGTCTCCACAACACCATATTACTTTTCCTGCTCGCATTTTTCTATTGTAATTATTCTATGTTTACAAAGATCCCAGGTAATTTTAGTTATCCCTGCTAGTGTATATATATATATATATATATATATATATATATATATATATATAACAAAGAGAGAGACAGAGAGGGAGAGACAGAGAGGATAAGAAATGTTGCTGATTGTTTTGCACTGAAACAATCATTATAAATGTAAATGTTTTAATCTCAAATCACTCTATTATTCTGTTTTGTATTGCGCAAATAAAAAAATGTTTGGATGTAAGCCAGACATTTTCAGATGTTTTGATGGCAGAGTCTCAGCAAACACCCATTCAAAATCTGAATATTGAATTTGAGCCTTCAAAATAAATGTCTCCGCGTTGAATAAATATTTGCCACATTCAGACCTATGATAAAAATATTTTGTCTCATTCTCTTTTCTCTGCCCTGTCTGTGTGATGCTTGTACGTGCGTTTTTGTATATATATATATATATATATATATATATATATATATATATATATATATATATATATATGCATGCCTGTGTGTGCAATATTTGCATGTGTATTTGTTTATATATATGTATGCACGTATGTGATGTTTCTATGTGTTTGTATGCCTGTGTGGGCGAGACGTGATGTTTGTATGCCTGTGTACGTGAGACGTTTGTATGATGTTTGCGTACATACAAGCATGTCTCTATGTGTTATGTTCGCATGTGTGCTTGCACACACACCCACACGTGCGCACATACACACACACACACACACACACACACACACACACACACACACACACACACACACACACATATATATATATATATATATATATATATATATATATATATATATGCGTGCCTGTGTTTGTGGTGTTTGCATGTGAGTTTGTATATATATATATTTATATATATATATATATATATATATATATATATATATATATATATGCATGTTTGTGTGCAGGAGATGTTTGCTTATGTACTTGTGAATAGATATGCATGCCTGTATGCATGCAGTGTGGGGATTAGGTCATCTGTGGACCAACGAACCTATGGGACTGTGTTGCCATTTTACCAATGTAGAAGACTAGAGATCAGTAAATTGTTAAAAATAAAAGTCATGTGTGAGAATTTGCATTCAAAACTCTCATTGGAAATGAAGCAAAGCATTGTGTTCAGTGTTTTTCTTACATAGCATCATATGCTAGTAATGAAAGATTATGTTAATTAGTATGGATTGTGGTGAGGATGTATAGTACTAGTACCCGTTAACTGGCGTTGCCCGTTGGAAGCATGTAAAAAATTAATGTATGTCTGCTGTTGTTATTCCCCAACCCCCAACTCTTCATGTTCAGAACGACTTTCGAAATGGATACCGCCAACTTCCCTATGTTAAGAACAGCTTTCGGAATAGACACCCCTATTTTGTGAGTGGAGATCGGGTTTTTAGAAAATTTGGCCGAAATATAACTTTGATAACCGCTGTCAGGATTCCGATGCACAAATGCTCTGAACCAACAGCAATTTTGGCTGTTACAGTGTCCGAGGTAAAAATTTATATAAAAAACAACAACCGGTGTAAATGCAAACAGATAACAAATAAGTGTTCTCGTATGCAAATTAAATAACTTTGTAACCTACATGCATAAAATATTGGGTTCAGGGTATGTTTATATTTTGGCGGTGGTGGAGGAATAACTGCATGGATAGGGTGGTATATGTGGTAAAGTAGTTGTATCCATCAAATATAAATAATATTTTCCGAATCAGCATAGAGGGAAACCTTTAAAATTAGTCATTTTTTAGGAAAGTTTGAAGTTGGAGGTAAGTTAAAAAATTATCTTTTCTTCAAAGAAAAAAAAGTACAACTCATGTAAAAGCAAACATACAAATAAGGGGTAGTGTATGTAGAATAAGTAAATATATATATATATATATATATATATATATATATATATATATATATATGTACATGCAGCAAATATTTGGTATTTTGGGGGGTGAGGTAGATGTAGAGCTGTTTGGTGTTATAAAAAAAATTAAAAATGGTCAATGTCAAGTTTCTTTCCAACTCCCCCAAAATTTTAAAATGACGGCTTTTACATGTTTTTAGTGGTGCTGCAAACGAATATCACATGTAAATTTGGGGCAGATAAGTAGTTTTTATGATATGAAAAAATGACGTGCATGCAGAAAATATAGGGTTATGGTAATTTATTTTTGAGGTTTCGAACTGTTTGGTGTTATTAGAAAAAACGCTAAATATTTTAAAAATAAACATGTAATGGTCAATAATTAAGCAAAGTAGGAGAAACAAGTCGTCATTAGGAAAGCGTAAAAGGTTAATACGGTTAAATGTACTGTATTTTGTTTTCAGGGTAATTTTTGTGGGGGTGTAGTTGTTTCGAATAGTTAATGTGTACATATGTAAGTGTTAATGTATCAGTACTAAGATTTCTGATAATGGGAGTTTGATATGGTTCATGATATGAAGAAATGAACTTATCAGAAAGTGAGTGATCAGTTTCCTATATAAATTTCACGTTAAATGAGCACCTACTTTCTGGCCACCTAGTAACTTCTTCATATCATTGAAACACATTTTATTCGTGTTCAACCACCGAATTTGTCATTGTTCTGAGGTAAACAACTGTCTTTTACTAAGAGATTCGTTCAGAAGAAGGAAAACATCACCGCTCGGAAAGCATAAAAGGTAAACCCTCAAGGAATGTATTCAGGATATTTTTGTGAGGGTGTGGTTGTTTTGAATAGTTAATGGGTACACATGTAAGTGTTAGTGTATGAGTACTAAAATATCTGATAATGGGAATTTAAGATGATTGTATTTGGATTAATTTATTTTTTAAGGGTTTTGTCATGTAGAGAGAGCAGTCATATTTGTAAATGTCGATCGTATTGATTATATAATAACCATTTTTCCAAATTTCAGCTAATGGGAAATAAGGGAATTTCAAAAGGGAAAAATTGTTATTTTTTTGTTATGGGAAATGGAAAGTTAATGGTGGGTATATGAGTTTTGATCCAATTATTAAGAGTGAAAGGTCAGTATAGTAATAATGTGTGTACTCATTCCGAGTGGTGACTGGGTTCGGTGGGAGAACATAAGAATTAGAAGGAAACATACGAATTATTTCCTCTATAGATGGTGATCCTATGATGTAATGTAAGATTTTATTATAATGAATAAATATGTTTGAAATGGTGTTGTAAAGTTACACAAGATGTTGCATAATAGTTTAGGCATAATAAATTTGTATGCGGCATTTTTTATTACAAAACTACGATAATTTGGTCAAGAGGGGAATTTCTGCAGTCACTCTATTATATATTATATGTCAGGATAACCAAACAGAAAGAGATCAAACTGCAGTTGGTGTGATTGAAGCAGGAGGGGAGGATAAAGATTGACTCCCTAGATAAAATGCACTAGAAATGCAGGGGTCGAATGATGTGACATAGTGATGACGTCGTGTTTTTGAAGACAGAACAGAGTTTCTAGTAAGTCAGAGTCTTAAAGCGAGTAAAGCAACATACGTTTGAGAATGTAGAGAGAATCATAGAAACTCTGTATATCGCCATCTTATGACCAAGTTAGAATGACAAGTTATTAGAACTAGATATTTGTCTCTCCTTCCATGAACAACCATTCTCTAAATAAAACCTTTGACACCCCAACAAGTCTTCATTGGGTTTCCATGCATGAGTATATTGAGTTAAACAAAAGATCACAATCACAAGGGGATCAACAGCCATGCACAGAAAAGCGATTATTAGAAAAAACTAGCGACTGTGCACTATGTAAAAAGCCTTTGTTTTGTTGATTGTTTCTTGATCACTCATTGGCGAAATGTACGAAGTGTGAACTTTTTTTTACATTAAAATTTTACATCATTAGATTTAATTAGTCTGCAAATAAAACGTTACTAAACATAATACCCCTTAATGCTGGAAAACATTGTTACGAGACTCCTTCCTTGTAAACATGGTAGCCTTCAAGTTCAATGTCAGAAAATACCCAGTAAGTTGTCCTCTGCCCGTCATTTAAAATCTTGGCTCATCATTTTCTGCTGACAGTAGGTGAAATAGACAGGGCGACATTCATTTGGGGCTGATTAATTGTCAAATGACCTTTTGTAATTATAAATGCAAAGAACTTTCTATGTAAATAAATTTTAAAGGGTTCAGAGAGTGAAATAATCCTCAACCTCCACAATGATTCTTATAATCTTGGTGGAGGAGAGCTTCTGCATCAGTTATTTTGAAGATGTAATGGTTGTTTCAAATATGTGTCTCTTTGTAAACATTGCAACATACGTGTGGGTCAAGATTTCTGATTTAAAACTTAGGTAAATTTATGAAGTTGGGCTACTTATTGCACCAATAGTAAGATTAAAAGTCTGAACTCCTATTCAAAATATAACAACATATTTCTTATACGTCAGTAGCATTCATCTTAGGTTGGTTGAACCAGATTTCCCTGAAGGTGGAAGTGTCTTGGGAATATCAAATTCACAAGCAGTCTCCAGCCACATGTATCTTCCGATTAGGAGATGTTAAGAGGTTACGTTTTCACAATTCTTGCAGGGAGATGTTGATGTCTTCCTACATAGAGCGCATGGTATTCCCAAATGGTCATCCACTCTGTTTAGGTGTATTTCACTTTGTTATGTCCACGTACTTTTGTGAGTCTCATCATTTGTTATCATCATGAATTTTTCCATTTTGTCTTCCTTATTCTCCATCTTGTTTATTTTTACGGTGAATCTCGCTGCAGTGTATATTCTTTATGTGTTCTATGTTGTCCGTTTCTGTGTGTCATTTACACAATCTTTTCTACTAACCAGTCTTCTTCCTACGTCTTTCCAATTCACGTAGAGTCAGTCAGCATCATCCTTTGGATGTAATTCATTGTGCATAGTCGTAAGTTTCCTAGTCGTCTGGTCAAGGTTCCTTAGTTCTACTTTGACTAAGTCTTTGAACGGATCAGAGTATCTTACTAGTGATACTGCCCATGTGTTTATACCTTTGATTAGGTTTCTACTATATGATTTAGTTTCTAGGAGTTTTCTTGTTCTTCTTATGTATTGTTTTCCAATTTTCTTTTTTCATTTTTATTGCTTCAAGAATTCCCGGATATTTGTAGGTGCCATATTCGCCTAGTGTTCTCATCTCCTTCGACCCCAGGGAACACCGGATTTTATCTGTGAGTAATCACTAATGATTACCTGTGTGAGAATTTCTAGTGAGTAAAAAAAGACGTGCTTTTGTGGCTGAAAGATGTGAAGAATAAAATAGAAAGTTAAAGCAAACCTAAAATGTGGTGAAATGAATAGGGAGAAAATTGAAAAGTGGAAGCCTCCCAGACCAAATAAGGTACATGCATATTAAAACAAACACCTTACCAACTTGCATGAAAAGATTGCATCTCAAATTGATGGAATTTTGACAGACGTAATTCTTCAATGGAGCACACAGAGACGAACTGCACACTTCCAGAAGGATACATCATAGGACACTGCGGTTAATAACCATCATATGGCTTATATATGATGTGGAAATTGCTGACAGGCATTTTGGTAGATTAAATATCTGGAACAGCAAGAGATCTTACCTGAGGAACAAAAGAGATGCAGATAAGGTGTAAGAAAAAAATGTAAGGAAAAATTCAAGATGGCGCCCGACTCTCTCTTTAACACGGTAAGATATCCTCAACTTACGGCACAAGAAGCAACAGCCACACGATTCCCCAGCCAACTCAATCGTCACTCCCCCACGTCTTTCCCCTCACCCGCTTTTATCGTCGTTCTAGGCCGGCTAAATTTGCATATTCCGAGAATTCGTGTGACTTTGCGAGACATCATACTTTACAAAAGACGGCGGTCGCCATCTTGGTCCTTCTTTTCTATTTTTGGTCGGTAACGCTGAGCTGGTCTCGAGGTAAGTCTTTTTCCCCTCATCCGTCTCTCCCACGTACCCACACAACACGCAAACACGCGGGCGCTTATCTCCTGGATGCACGTTACACTCCCCCCTGATCTGATGATCACATAGAGAGCACTGGGGGGGGGTGGCCTTTTAGTGCGTGTGCTTCTGCGAAGAGGTACATTCACTGTTTCAGATTCGGGCTCTGGATCTGGTTCCGCCTCATCAGATGAAGTATCGCTATCAGTCTCTGGAAGGGGCTCACTGAATCCGTGCATCGGCAGCTCATCGCTAGACGCTTCACTGCTTTCTTCTGTAGTTGTATGACGCACCTCGGTAGCTGGGCGAAGATCTCGCACATGTCGTGGGGTTCCATCGACCAAAACAGACTGCTGGCTAATCACTCCAGATATGTGTCCTCGCTTAAACTTGTCGGTGCACCGATTTCCTGGAGGCCGCACCCACACTGGATCTCCCACTTCATATCTGTTATATGTTCCCTTGTCGGTTGGCTGCGTAGTGTTGATTCCCTTCACTCCGATTCGGTACGTGTAAATAGCATTCGCAGGTGCGGTTGAAGGGGACGTCCCGTCCTTTGGCGTAATGTTGTACCAATATGTTGCTTCCGCAATAGTACATCGCTTCCTGGCAGCAATTCTCTTGATGCTGCGATGGCTTCTTTCAGCAATGCCATTTCCTGATGGCACATGCGCACATCGCAACCATAGACGGACGCCCCACTCATCTAACAACTGCCGGACTTGCTGGCTACAAAACGCTGCATCATTGTCAGTCAGGAGCTCTTCCGGCGCACCTCGCTCAAAAAAAATGGATGATAGGTGGCGAACAACATTTGCTGAATCCTGTCTGGTCATCTGCCGCCACACCGCAAATCTCGTAGGCCCGCAATCAATGAGAGTTAGAAAGGGCTTGCCACTGTAATGGGTAATATCCATGGCCAGCCGCTGCCACACACTCTCAACTTCCAAGCGACCCTTCTGCCATCGCTCTGGTGCAGGATCAATAGACTGGCAAGCCTCACAATTTCTGACGATCTGTCTGACATCCATCTTGGTCACTGCTGGGTATGCACGCCTCACAACATAAAGGGTCCTCTTGATACCCGGATGTCCGCTCTGTGCATGAATTTTTTGTATTTGACATGGGTCGATTGCAACTGCACAAGATCGAGCAGTAATCTCCATTCCCATCTTCGCAGCTTCATACCATTTGTGAGGTACACGGGTCAGTTGGTCAGCACGATTACAATGTGATGGCACCAGAATGACGCTCAGTGATAGCCCATACTCAGATACCAGGTTTTTTAGCGTGTCTAGCCTTCTCCGTATTAACATTTCGCTTGCTGCCTTGGTACGGATTCGTGTCCGTCCTGAAAGTGTGTCAGACACCCAGTGGTAGACACAGAGAGAATCTGTGTACAAGGTCAACTTCTTAGACTGCCACTGCAGGGCCAGATTTACCCCCTTTACAACAGCGTCCAGCTCTGCCAGGTTGATATGCTGAGAATCTGTTACGGGCCGCAGCCAACACGCATCCTCGAACACGTTTCCTCCTTGCTCCAACGATACTCCCAACGCCAAAGAACTGGCATCAACCCACACACCTACGTTGTCTCCGTTAACACACCACCGCCCACAGGCAGGGTCCTTCTTGTTCACTCTCTCCAGTGTCTCTTTAATCATCAGAGTTAGTAGGACATCATCGGATATGTCATCCCAACCCGTGGTTGTTAAATTTGCTCTGCGTTTAATCACACCAACAGCTGCGCGGAGCCAGCCACAGACCAGTAAGTGACCAACAAGTTTTCCACACCAAGAAAAAACGGTCCGCCTTGTAACGAGGTTGGGGATGCTTGGAATTTCACTGCCACGCCTCCATTGTAGGGTGCCATCCTCTTCATAAACATCCAATCCCAATACACGTGCTCCTTCCCTTAAACGTTCGGGATTCTTGCATTCCAGACCAAACTGAGCCAACTTTTCTTTGACACACGACGCAGACTGTACATCTTCATTGACGTATACGTCATCAATGTAAGCTGACGTTGAGTCCCTCATGGGCTTTTCTTGGGACAATACTGTGTTGACAATAGTCTTCATGATCTGTGGTGCCACATTTAGGCCGAAGCCAAGGCGTGTAAGGCAGTACCTCTGCCGCTGGAACCAAACTGTCTGGAACGGCCACAACGTCTCATCAACTCGCACCTGTAAATAGGCTTTTCGTAAATCCAATATTGAGACATTAGTGCCTTTCTGACGCCATTCCCTCAACTTACTGGCGCATACGTCAGCATCGGCAGTGTAGGCTTCAATATGCTTGTTAAGCTCCCTATAGTCCAGCACGGGCCGTACTTTCGACTTGTTATGCTGGACTACTGCCATCAAGGGTATTAGACCCTTCGGAGGCCCAAGCTTGTCCTCAGGGTAGGGGATTAACCAGCCATCTTGGATCCACGCCTTTAGTTCCCTTTCGTATTCTGCTCGGGCCTCACTGGGTATAGGGTACTCTGCAACCCCATTCTTGAGTTTAGTCGGTGCCATTCTCTCGGTCCACTTCCAAGATGCAATCCAGGCCCTCTTGCGCGAGTCGTAGTCCACTGTAAAATCCGGCCGATCGATATGGAGCGCTGCACACACTGGGGCCTCTAAGAATCGCACCTTTCCATCCCGATGAATTGCGACTCCCCCCAGCGCCTTGATGGCATCGTATCCGAGCAACAGGTCAAACCCCAGGAGATTTCCTTGGGTCACGAGCACATTGATCTTAGTGGCTGCACCGGTGTCCGTGTAGATCTTGACAGTTCCAGCTCCACAGCATGTCTGGGTCTCGCCTCCTATCGTGGTGACTTTGATTTTCCTCTTAGTCCAACTTGGACACAGCCTGGTGCTCACTATAGTATGCGAACAGCCTGAGTCGAGAAGTGCTGAGCAGGGTATCCTGTTTACGTAGACGGTTATTACTGGTTGCGCCTTGTTCAAATTTTGCTCGGGGAGCAGGGCGGCGCTGACGTCCTCTCCCCTGATACGTTTCCCACACAGTTTTGGGCTAGATGCCCCAAACCGCCACACTTAAAACAGCGCACACGCCCCCTGTTGGTGCAATTCCTTGCAAAATGTCCGCGTCGGCCGCAGCGAAAACATTTCCCATTGCTTGCAGGGTTCTGATTCGGAATCTCCCGAGCGCCAATCTGGCCTGTCTGTGTCGCCATCACAACTGGTTCCCCCAGGTCCTCCTCATCTTTGATGATGGCTCGAGCACGTTCCATCAAGTGTTCCATGGTCGTTGTTGAAACGCTGGTTGAGGCTCTCAGTAGCTGCTTCACCCGAGTGGGAAGGCCCGCCACAAACGCGTACGCGAGCGTCCGCTCCGACACCCCTCCACCGAACAGAACTGCGAGTTTCTTTAACTCAGCGAAGAAAACGTCCACGCTTTCCTCCGGTAGAAGTTTTCGGGAAGCAAATTTTTCATAGGCCGTACAAGGATCCATGGCAAATGCCTTGTACAGCGCAGCTTTAATTGCGGTGACATCTCCCTTTTCGGCAGCACTGAGTTGCTGATATACACTCAAGGCACCCCCAGCCAATCTCAGGGGAATTACAGTGTGTACCCTTTTCACCTCACAAAGGTCGCACGTCAGCTCGACCCTTTCAACCCAGTCGACGATGGACGTGGACCCGTCAAACTCGGGTATGAGCTTTAAGTCAAATTTCGACTCGGTCATAGTCCTAGAGGCCAAATGGCCGAAATAGCTTGTAAGAAAAAAATGTAAGGAAAAATTCAAGATGGCGCCCGACTCTCTCTTTAACACGGTAAGATATCCTCAACTTACGGCACAAGAAGCAACAGCCACACGATTCCCCAGCCAACTCAATCGTCACTCCCCCACGTCTTTCCCCTCACCCGCTTTTATCGTCGTTCTAGGCCG
>NC_136498.1:53173145-53288145 GCF_053919585.1 Euprymna scolopes
ACTAATGGTTTCTTACATGATTTGTAATAATTACGTAATTTGGTCACCTAGAAAGTAAAGAAGTCCAATTAATTTCTGTGAAAATTTTGCATTTTTAACATCTATCTACGATAGAGTCTTGAGGGCAAAAAAAACCCCACAAACTTTGCTGTTTACAGAAATTTTCGCAATAACATTTTCATGGTAAATATTCTATTTTTTTTTTTTTTTTTACTTCCTTCTCATTTGTTCCCTTTTGTTCACGTTCTATTTATTTCTTTTTTCTTTATTTTTTTATGTTTCTTTCTCACTTTTTTCAATTTCATTGCTATCTTTGGCAGGAGAAAAAAAAATTAAACTTTCACAAACTTTCTGAAGCATATTTTCATGATAACAATTTCAATTTTTTCTATTTTTATATTTACTTTCTTCACTTTTTCATTTTTTGCATTTTTTTTCTTTTTACTTTGTTTTTCTTTTTTTCTTTTTTCTTTCTTTTTTCTTCTTTTCCTTCTTTCCTTTGTTTTATTTTCCTCTTGTTTCTTTCTCTTTGTCATTTCTCTTCTTGACATGGAAAAATTAAAACTCTCAGCAACTTTTTGAAGCACACGTTCATGATGAAAATTTCCATTTTCTTTTTTTTGTTTGTTTCATTCTTAATTTGTTTCTTTTTTTCTTTTTCCTTCCAACTTTTATTTCCTTTTTTTTTTTTCTTCTATTTTTGACACAGAAGAATTTCAGTTGATATAACAGTTTCAAGATGTTGACAGTGGCATTGATGTCAGGATATTAACAGACAGGATTTCTTATAAATCAAAACCAACCCAAAATCTTCAATATAACACACAAACACACACACACACGCACACACACACACACACACACACACACACACACATATATATATATATATACCAACTAGCATTTCAGCCAGGGGGTTTGAAAGTGTATGTTAAGCAAAAAAACACAAAAAATTTTGACCCCTATTGTGACCCCTTAACATTTATTGTTTTGGGCTCAAATAAAGTTATTAAGTTAGATCCATGTCCAAGGAACCTATATAAAAAATTTCAAGTGTTTAGACACAAAATTGTTGGAGGAGTTTGGTAGAGTTCTCAAAGGTTAAATTGTTGAACTTTGATCCCTTAAAAGCCAAATTTCTAGCTGAAAACCGATCAGAAAGATTTTCGTAAATCTCAGTAGCTGTAAATCAAATTTCGAGTCAGTAGACTTAACATTGACAGCGTTATGGCATAGGAAAATACATACACACACCCACACACACGTTCACCTTCCTATATATATATATATATATATATATATATATATATATATATATATATATATATATAAACACACATATGTATATATATACATGTATTTATAAATGCACATATATATATATATATATATATATATATATATATATATATATATATATATATATATATATATATATATATGATACATTCCACAGCCAAACAACGTCGCAGCCCACAAGAGCCATGACAATCAACTAACCGGAAGTCCAAGACTCGAGTTTCGCCCTCATTTGGGCTCATCAGTTAGACACATCCGAACTCAGGATTCGAAACCTGAGCCTTTTGCATGCGAGGAAAACACTACCAACTGAGTAAACGCCCTGCACACAAAAATTTCAATTAACCAACACAGATCAAGCAATCTACACCGAAATCCGACTGTGAAATGAACGACAAGGGACGCGCTCATCCAACCAGCTAATAACCCCAAGCCGATGTCTCACAAGTAAGAGTTTTAACTCGAAAGGACGATGTCATCCAGCAATGCTAACCAGGCGAGTAACTTACGATAGGATTTTCAGAATGTGAAAGATTATATATAATAAATTCCACTGCCAAAGAACGTCGCATATATATATATTGAGTAAAATATATTGAGTAAAATGATTCATACTTTATGATAAAAAATCAGTTTCAAATATATATATATATATATATATATATATATATATATATATATATATATATGTATATATATAAAGTGAACATGTCTGTGTGTGTGTCTGTGTATATTTTCCAATGCAATAACCCTGTCAATTTTCAGTCTACAGACTCGAAATTTGATATATAGGGTACTGAGGTTTGGGAAAATATTTGTAATCGGTTTTCGCCAGAAATTTTGCTGTTTAATAGTCAAAGTTCAACCATTTGGCCTTTGCGAACTTCACCAAACTCGTCAGCCAGTTTTGGGTCTAAACAATTGTAATTTGATATATAGTTTCCTTGGACATGGATCTTACTTAATAACTTGATTTTAGCATTAAACAATAAATGTTAAGGGGTCATAATAGGGGTCAAATGTAAAAAAAATGACCTCTGCAGTCCTTACCAAAATACTCAGACAATTTCTGGTCTAAACATTTGAAATTTTACATAAAGGGTATTCAGAGATAGGGCAAGCATTTTAATCGGTTTGGGTCGAAAATTTTTAGTTACCAATATATAAATGTATGTATGTATGTATATCTGCCTTAAACTTTCGACAGAGCCGACTGATTTTACGAAGATCAGTATCGTTTTGAAGTTCGACATTTCAGATGACAAATATCGAATAATTGGCTAAAAGTATTGATATGTTCACCTTCAACTGGGCACTTTTGTACAGGTGGGGGGTCGCTTTTTTCGCCGACAGTTTTGAAAGTCATCCTCTCCTTTCGATTGTCTAGCCTTAATTTTAACCTACATCACTTCCGGTTTGGCGATGGTCGCAACAGCAAAGACGTCAGTTCTTTTCCCATTCTTTTCCTTCTTGGGGTACAGGTACGAGCCTGGCTTCCTACTACCACTTTTTTTGTTGTTTTTGCTCAACATACACATCCAAACACCCGGGCAACACCGGGCTGAAATGCTAGTATATATATATATATATATATATATATATATATATATATATATATATATATATACAGTTGCCCCCCCCCCAAAAAAAACGGGCCCCGACTCTAATTAGGCCCCGTTTCTTAGTTTTGTCCAGATGAAATAAAACTTTGGTCATAACTAGTTTATTATATTCAAAACATCACATCAAAACACTAGGGTCTGTGCCCTTTTTTTCTCCGTTCTACAGCATATGTTCTAGATGGCCTCCATTTAGCTTTTGTTTTTTTGGGGTCACCCTGTATATATATATATATATATATATATATATATATATATATATATATATATATATATATATATATAGTGTATCACAAAAGTGAATACACTCCTCACATTTCTTCAAATATTTAAGTATAACTTTTCATGGGACAACACTGAAAAAAATGATTTTTTCACACAATGAAAAGCAGTCTGTTTATAGCATATATTACAGAGTTAATTTATTTTCCCCTTAAAATAACTCTAAATATAGCCATTAAAAGCTAAATCCCTAGCACCAAAAGTGAGTACACCTCACGGAAACAACACCCCTAAAAAGTGAGTACAATCCTAAAAATTTACACCCCTAAATGTCTAAATTGAGTACCACTTTTTTTCACTCCAAAATGTCATGTGACTCATTAGTATAACTATGCTATGTGTTCATAGGGAGCAGGTGTATTCAAATTTGTAGTGCGGCTCTTACTCTCTCTCTCTCTCTCTCTCTCTCTCTCTCTCTCTCTCTCTCTCTCTCTCTTACCAGTCACTGAAAGTTCCAACATGGCACCATATGGCAAAGAACTCTTAAAGAACGTATTGTTGCACTACATAACGATGGCCAAGGCTACAAGAAGATTGCTAATACCTTGAAAATGAGCTGCAGCACAGTGGCTAGGATCATCCAGCATTTTAAAAGAGCAAGGTCAACTTAGAACAGGCCTCGGGTAGGTCGTCCAAGTGCAGGTGCTGAGCGTCACATCCACATGCTTTCTTTGGAAGATCGGTGTAGAAGTGCTGTTAGCATTGCTGCAGAGATTAAAGAGGTTGGGGCTCAGCCTGTTAGTGTTCAGACCATACGCCACACACTACATCAAATTAGTGTGGATGGCTATCACCTCAGAAAGAAGCCTCTTCTGAAAGCAATACACAAGAAAGCCCGCGAAGAGTTTGCTGAAGACATGTCAGCAAAGCCCATAGATTACTGGAACAATATCCTATGGTCTGATGATACGAAATTTAATTTGTTTGGTGCTGATGGGCTTAGCCATGTGTGGCGGCGACCAGGTGATAAGTGTGTCATGCCTACAGTCAAGCATGGTGGATGGAATGTCATGATTTGGGGCTGCATGTGTGCTGCAGGTATTGGAGAGTTACATTTCATTGAGGGAAACATGAACTCCAACATGTACTGTCAAATACTGCAACAGAGCATGATCCCCTCCCTCCAAAAACTGGGCCACAGAGCAGTGTTCTAACATGATAATGGCCCCAAACACACATCGACGACAACCATTGCTTAACTGAACAGGCTGAGAGTAAAGGTGATGGACTAGCCAAACATGTCTCCAGACTTGAACCCAACAGAACATGTTTAGGGCACCCTCAAGCAAAAGGTGGAAGTGTGCAAAGTCTCAAATATCTGCCAGCTCTGTGACGTCGTAATTGAAGAGGGGAAGAGCATTCCAGTGGCTACGTGCGAAGTTCTGTTAACTTCCATACCCAAGGGAATAAAGGCAGTTTTGGATGATGACAGCCACACAAAATATTGAGAGTTGCATATTAATATTGACAATTTTTCGTAAGGGGTGTACTCACTTCTGTTGTCAGGGATTTAGCTTTTAATGGCTATATTTTAAGTTATTTTGAGGGGAAAATAAATTAACTTCTGTTATATATGCTGCAGGCAGATCACTTTTCATTGTTTCAGAAAATCATTCAATATTTGAAGAAATTTCAGGGGTGTACTCACTTTCGTGATACTCTGTATATATATATGAAGTTTAAAGAGGTTAAGACAAGAGTTCTCAATACTGAAATAGAGTAGGGTATACTCTTTATTCGTTTTTACATGAGCAGTAATATGTTTGTTGCTACACAGTCATGAGTATGTTTTGCTCAGCTAGTTACCAGTAACTAGAGACCTCCTCAGGTGATACAGCTTAATTATGATATTTTCATTAATGCAGATTTCGTATTTATCATTATATTATATTGGATCCAATATATAATAATGATTTAAAAGTTTTTTAAAAAATGCCTTGTGGACCAAGAATCAAAATCTGAAATGTTTAGCTAATGATTTACTTTATCCTTTAACATTAATTCTTGCGCTATGTATATGTTTGCTGCAAAGCTAAAAATGAAAACATTAACCAATAGCTATTGTGGTACGCATACATATTCGTAATGTCGTAGTTCGATCTTCACCTGGCAAATTCCATTTTTTTTAAAACTTTCACACTTTGGAACCGATTTTCCCCAGCCAAATCCAAAATATAAAGTTTTGCATGGGTTCAAATACCCTAGATATTAAGTTTCATGTCTGTAGACTTAAAACTGATAGAAAAGTTTGGTAAGCAAATTGTTTTAAAACAAATATATATACGCATACATAAATATATATAGAAAGAGGTTTGTGCTTACTATAAGCTATGTACGCAAATATTATGCAAGTATAAATCTTGTAAAATATCCGCATAAATATAATTACACGTAATAGTTAACTAAAGATGATCAATCCCATAATAAAACCAAAACAAAATCCAATACGGAATTAATTAAAATTAATGTTTAAAAGAATCTACAAATTAGCTAGATCATTGCAGATGAATGCAATTCCACGACCCATATATATATATATATATATATATATATATATATATATATATATATATAATTGTATTTCTTTTTAATAAAATAGAATGAAGGTTTTTTTAATATGAATATCAATACACAAAACCCCAAATTTATAGGAGTGTATATATATATATATATATATATATATATATATATATATATATATATATATATATATATATATATATATATATATATATATTCCTTGGATATGCTTTGAATTGAAATTTGAATACATCTAATAAATCATCACATAGATTTCATTTCTCTCTTTATATATATATATATATATATATATATATATTTATATGTGTGTGTGTGTGTGTGTGTGTGTGTGTGTGTGTGTGTGTGTGTGTGTGTGTCGCCATCTCCTCTCCTTCTGGAGAAAACTGTTTTTATTTTGCCTTTCTCACTGTCAAGAGAAAAATAATTCAAATTGCCCCAAAATTTTTTCCAAACCATATTTTTCTTCTGCGTTGTGTTTATTTGCCTATTGATCTTAGCATACATGCATATCAATTTGTTTGCATCTGTGCTATGTGTACATTTGTCTGTATGTTTATATATATATATATATATATATATATATATATATATATCTTCCAACTCAGTTTATCGATGAAATTATCTATTTATCTCTCACTACGTGGCACCAAGCTACATTTTTTGTTTATTTCTAATTTTTCTGTTAGTGAGATTAACAGATACAACGATTGGTCAAATCTATGCAAATGTTATGTTGATTATTCAAGGAAACACGTCTAAAAATATATTTGTAAAAAGAGAAGACATAATTCTTTTCCTCTTAGACGCCTCTCCCCATTCATACAGATAAAATAACATATGTCGTAATAAATATAACGGGCATGCACGGAAGCACCCGAGAATGGTGTCTGTGCATACTCTCATTGAACACCAGAATGCATTCGCACAGGAGCGATATAAGAATTATCTTAAATCACTCACTAAAAGAAAATTATTAATTTAATTTTTCAAAGATTATAAAGTAGTTTTTTTCATAAAAATAATAACAGAATATATATTTGTTTTTTGCTAATCTGCGATAAAACTTATTATAGCCATATTCAACGAATTTTATACTTCAAAACACAATAGATGAAAAATTAAACACATTAAAAATTCGGATTTTCAACCTTAATATCTTATACGTACGCAGTTTTTTTGTTTGTTTTATCTACAATCCTCGCCATCCCCAAAATTCAATATATTTATTACAGTTTCCGTTGATTATTTTAAGCATATGTGTAACCACAAATATAGAAGGGGAGTTTTGTAGGCAATATATATATATATATATATATATATATATATGTATATATATATATATATATATATATATATATATATATAATAAAATTACAATTAAATTTACCAAAATGTTCCAAGATTGTAAAACTAAAGTATATTATAAATATTACAGAATTAATATATTTATAAAGTAATCTCAACCAGATGTAAAAGCTCGATAAAACTAAATAGGAGATAGAGCTTATATATATATATATATATATATATATATATATATATATATATATATATAGTCATCCACATAGAGTACTGTTCGCTGTTTCACAGCTCATCAGTGCGGCTAGGCAAGCAACTACCTCAGGCCATGATATATACAAGTATCGATTAAAAATTAAAAAAAAGTACACCGTTATAAAGTTCATTTTTCACTTAATAATCGGTGAAGATTGCTTGACTAATTATTTGATTTTTGGTTGATTTTTAAAGAGAGACTCCCTCAAAAATACTTATTCTCTTGTTCCATTTTGGCCTTGCTTAATCTCTTACTTTCAAAAGTAATCCTCTCTCTCTCTCTCTCTCTCTCTCTCACACACACACACACACTCACTCTTATTTTCAAATATAACTCTCTTTCTTTCTCTTATTTTCAAATATAACTCTCCTTTCTCTTATTTTCGAAGTTAACTCTGGCCCCCTCTTGTATATTCGAATATGCATTACTTAATTGGTTTATTTTTCTTCCTTTTTAATCCATTTTTCTTTTTATTTCAGTGAATTAATTTCCTCTTTTCTCTCTTTAATCCATGCTTTAATTTCTTATATATAAATCCATTTTTTAAATAATTTTATCCTATTATTCCTTTTTTTTTCTCTGAGTCTTTGTTACTTACATGTAATTCTTCTCTCATCTCATTTTTTCTTTTCTCTGAAAACTCTAGCTTAACTTAAGATATATTCTGAATCTGTAATCTGCATATGTTTGCAAATACTCATTAATTCAGTATTTTTGAAATGTCAGTAAAAATTTCCACAGACTTCCCTGTCTTTACATAACACCACTCACACGGAACTGCATTTTTTTAAGGCACCTGCGTATGAAATAGGATATTCTTTTGCAAAACATAATTTGTCATCATTCATCAAGAGCTGGATAAAATTAATACTGTAGAATTTTATCTCATACAAAATATTTTTTCACCACTTAAACACATTTTTAAACTCTTTTTGTTTTTTATCAAACAATGTGTATTGCCACTTAAACGTGGGGGGGTAGTTGGGATCATGTCTACAGGGGTCTATGTGGGGAGTTGAGCTGCGACATATCTGTTTTCGTTACATTTAAACTTGTGCGTGTTTATATAGTCAGAGAAGCAGGAAACACAGAGGGAATTCCAAACTCTAGCAGTTTGAGAGAAGAAAATATTTGAGTAGAATGCTTTCCGACATCTAGAGACCTCAACAATGAAAAGATGGAATTTTGCTGCTTGTCAGGTTCATCAGGATGTTTTGTACGTCGAGGGGGCACAAGTGTTATGAGTTCATCAGAACACATTCAATTAAAGTACACATGTGTACGTATATATATATATATACATATATATACATATATATATATATATATATATATATATATATATATATATATATATATATATATATATATATAGGCACACGTGTACTTTAATTGAATGTGTTTTTTGGATCATACATATATATATATATACATATATATATATATATATATATATATATATATATATATATATATATATATATATACACACAATAGTGTCCAAAACTAAGGGACACAATTTTAAAACCTTATATTTGTTAGAAATAACAACTGTGAAACACTAAAATTTTGACAACTGCTAGTCGTTATCATCCATAAAAACATAGTAAAATTTGAATCATATGCAAAGGATAGACAAAAGAATTATAACAAATATTTATTTATTTTCAAAATAGGAACGTCCAAAAGTAAGGGATCCCCCCTCCTCTAATTTATTCGGGCAGCGTAAAAATATTGGAACCATTCCTTTTGGAACGCCCATCGTAAATATTACTTGAGGGAGATCAAAATATGAACACTTCTAATTTGATCCACATACTACACCGGTGGACCAAACAGCTAGAGAATGCTCTCCTCCTGCTGATATGGGCATCTTTCCTTCTAAGGCTCTCATTCCCGGTTTAGAAACACTGTGGCTCCAGTGTAAAGTGCTCAACCACCTGGAAACAGGAATGGTGTACTCAAAAGCTGCCTTGACCAGATAGAGGTCTACAATGACTCAACCATCTGCAAATGTGGAGAAGAGAACCATACTATGCAACACTGCCTTGTCTGCTCTTTACTGCCTTACCGGTTTAGCTTAAAAGATCTTGGCGAATGCAACAATAATGCAAAGAACTGCATAATATGTGACCACGTACTTCAAAGACACGCAAGACAGAAGAACACCACTCTTGCCTCTTCCAACAAATTCTTTTGTAAATGCAAATAGATAAATAGTTTCGTAACTGCTGCTTAATCGAAATCGAAGTTTCTATTTAATTACCTACATTTTTCTCTAGTTTAGACAACCTCATAAACGTGCACGAACCATCTAATAAATACCTACAAACAACCTTTGATTATGATAGCTTCGAAGACATCATACTTCCTATTAACGACTGTCATAACATTAATATTTTCCATGATCTATTTCATTAACCATTGTTTGGTATTTCTCATTCTAATCTAATTCTCTGACGAATACAAAATATTTGCAACCATTAAAAATATACTTATAATAAAAAGGTGTGATTCTGCATGAACTTCACACTCATTGGATCTTAATATTGTATTATTTATCGTGGGATGATCTTAAAGATAATTTCTATCAAAATAATTCCAGCGTATTTCACACGAATACAAAGTGAGCATTGGATTTTTTTCAGCTTTATAACTCTCACATTCATTATTTTGTCATTTAGTCCTCACAATCAATAAGCGGTGTTTGTGACATAGCGGGAAGAATTGAGGTGTTGTGGGTCAGAATCTATTAATCTAACACTTGACGTTGGCTCAAGTGGCTTTATGTGTTGTCTCGAGCGATCTTCATTTAAAATATTAAAGAAGGCCATTAGTGTCAGTAGAGGGGTATATCAGAGTTATTGCCAACTGTGCATATCAAATCCAGCTGTGCTTATTATCCAACAACAATAAAACAAAGAGTGTTGGGCACTTTTAAGTGAGATTTGGTTTATGTTTACCAAATTTTATTAACGATTCCATGGGTGACACTCATTTGGAAGGGTGGATCAATGTATTTTTCATTTACAAATTTAATAAAATTTAAGTTGTATGGTTTATACTCGGCAGTTTCATATATATATATATATATATATATATATATATATATATATATATATAATTAATGAAAACAAAGGGATGTAGTGTCTACCTGATATACGCAAGGGTAAACTTCAAACTAATATAAAGAACAGTATTTTTCTTTTTAAGTCGATGATGAAGTTTCTCATTTTGGATTTCTCTCTTCTTACTATTAGGTCCCATTTGACTAGGGACAGACTTCTCTTTGGACTATTGCACTGCCCGGAAAAAACAATTTTTATTATTTCAGCTGTTTTGTAAACTTTCCAATCGGATTTTTGAAAACTTTCCAATCGAATGATATGCATCGTAACGCTGTACTTATTTTGGAATACATTCTATCTAAAGAACTATTTTGCATTTTAGATCAATATAGGAGTTTAATTCAAGGTGAAATATTATGCGCGGTTTGTTTTTATATTAGTGTTTTACATATCCAATATTGTTTCATTTTTTATTTGACAATTACTCACTACAATAAATTGCGTTTTCAATTAATGCCTTAACTAGCAAATTATAGCATTGTTACAAATATAATTTGCTGATTTCTTTATGTCCTATGATGAGAAGAATAATAAAAATACCATTCTTTGAAACTCCGCGGAATAAGGACTTTGTAAATTGTTTTTTGGAGTATTCAGTCGAACAATAAATTTTGATTGTAAAGTTCAACTTACAGTTTTAATTTTCTTTCTCTTATACATATATATATATATATATATATATATATATATATATATATATATATATGTATATATATATATATAGCTTAATACTATGAATCTCAATACTATGTTAAAGACCATATATAATCTTATATATCATACTATATATAATAAGCTTCTCCTTATTTATTTAGAATTCAATAAAGCTTCCCTCAACGTTCTATAATTCCTTTTAATCTCTTTCGTCCCTAATGAACCTTACGCTAGATGCCACATCTTCCCCATGTTACCTAGCATCTTCTCTACTCTTCTGATGAGAAGCATTAGGCTTCAAAATGCCCTGGCATAAGGAGTCCCTTCTATCCCCCAAATTTTACCTGTATTCCGTTATTAAATAAATGATCCATTCTATATCTATATATAAGCTGCACTATTAAAAGCTAATGCAAATGAGGAAATGGAGCGTTCGATTGATTAGATATATGTTGATTCGGCTGAACGTTAACTTCTCTCTTTTCAATATTTTTTTAATATTCTCAAGTACAAGTCTTGCGAGAACCCAAGTCTTTTCTCAACCGTCATCGCCTCCAAGTGTTCCCTCTACAGTGGCCGCTTCAAGTTTTCTTTCAATCGTCGTTATATTACTATTCATTTTTTCATTTTTCTTTTTACCATTTTACCATTTTCTTTTACAATTTATTTTACCATTTTGCCACTTTATTTTACCAGTAATGTTTCCATTGATTATTTTACCATATTACCATTTATTTTATCGTTTATTTTTCCATTTTAGTTTTCCATTTATTTTACCATTGATTATATTACCATTGGTTATTTTACCATTGATTATATTACCATTGGTTATTTTACCATTGATTACTCTACCATATTAATACTTTATTTTACAATTTATTTTCCATTTTGCCATTTTATTTTACCAGTTATGTAACCATTCATAAAATAATATTCCAAGAACACTGATTTTACTATATTATTTTACCATCCTATTGCGCTATTATTTTACCGTTGATTATTTTACCATTATTGCTATTTTATTCTGCTATTTTCTTCTGCCATTTTATTTTACCATTTTTTTTAAAAACTATTTTTATTTAATATTTAAATAATCTAAATCAAAAATTTTAAAAAGAACGATTTTATACAACTGTTTTTCACGTAATCAGACGAAAAGACGATTATCGATATTTCACCGGTAGAATTGTTCCCCTCGTTCGGAATGTACATCAGACAAGTAAAACGCACAAGTGGTTTTATGAGAAAAGTGTCTCCTATATAACTTACTGATGTGGTCAATGAAAAGAGCAAATCGCCAGAAGAGCTACATTAACGCGCCTTAAGCTTACAGATGTACGAGACCAAATGAAGCATTGTTGTCTGCTTCATCTGCTCCGGGCGACCAACCTGACTGTGAAGATTACCAGACAAAGTGGCCTTGTTTAAAACTTCTGCAACGCCGCAATTGCCAATAGGAAGAAAAGTTTAAGCGATCTTCAAGTAGAGAAATTCAAAGAAAAAGAAAATGACCACTGATTTTAAAAGCTTTCTTATTTTTGTTTTTACCAGCCAGACATAAATATTCTTTATCTGTTTTACATAGAATTCTTCATGTACTAACGTAGATACACTTGCTTCATCCATTTGCATTCATAAAGCGACTATGTAATTTACTTTGTTTCTGTTGAGTCACTCCGTTCAGTCTCAAAAGACAGTGGATATCCCCCCCCCCCGTATGCAATGATAGCTGCGCAAGTAATTGTGAGGCAAGGATTGCGCAATAACCACCCACACCTCTCCTGAATCGGCACTGCTCGAGTTCAGTGGCAAGGAGAAGTGCTAGACGACTAGAAGCAATTCCGTGATAAGCGGAGAGCACATACAGCACCTGGAATTTCCAAATGGTCACACATTTTAATATTGACCAGGCTAAACGTTGCTTAACTTCGGTGAACTAATGAGAACGGAGTCTCAACGTGATTAAGTTGAATTACTATCAGAAGAAAAAAATAAACTATATAGAATTTAGTAGCTTTCTTCAACCATGCCATCTCTGAACTATTTCCTATTCATTCAACCTTTTCTCTTTTTTCTTCTTCGCCATCGTTCTTATTTTTTTCTTTTACTTTCTACTTTCCCTTTTAAATAATATCCACCCCTTTTTTATCTGTGATAGTTCATAGGAATCAGGTGTATCTGTTGTGTTCCCACCGAACAGTTCTAACCCATACACACCATGATTATAATATTATGACCATGATTGAATTATTTATTTATTGATTAATATTCTACTTATAGGCATAAAATATTTAATGATTATGATTCTAATGTTAATAAAATTTGTGAAAATGCCGTTTATATTTGTCTCTTAAAACATTAATTTAATTTAAAAAATCAACAATGATTAAATCCAAATTTTTTTTTTGTGTGTGTGTGTGTGTGCTTTTGGTACTTGTAAGCAATAGCTACACAAGACGTTCAGTGGAATTACATTTAAACTGAGAGGTGATAACTAGTTTGTGTGCAAAATATGCAAGACAATAGAGACGGATAGGAACTCATTAAATTGCATAAGTTCAGGCATCATAACAATACAATTTGCAATCACCTCTGATCTATTTGGGTGGAATAGAAATAAGAGGCATTACTTTTGAAATGTCCTTCGTGAATATGCCATTATAAATTTAGCTCAGGCAATTTATTTCCTATTAACCGCCCGCCAACGAGACGACATGTAACATAAGGTCGGTTTAATGTGGACGATAATCAGCTTTCAAAAGAAGCGACCTAGTTTGGCAAAAGAAAAATTGCTCCTTTTTAAAAGGATTTCTTGGGCAGAACTTTTATTTTGGAATTGCTGACTAGGTCGGAAGTTTATAATTAGATACTTGCATTTCTTCTAATATGTGATGTTATGCAGACATTTAATGCAGAAAGTCAGCCTACTCCCATTCTCCCCCCCCACACCAAAAGGAAGCACTTTGAATCGGTATATAAATATTGCTGTTCAAACTCAAGGACGCTTCAAATTGAAAAGAATTGCATAGACCTAGAAACCGATCATTTTTTATGAAGAAAGTCGTTGTTTATATGCGAGGTGTCTTCAATAAGTTTCCAGACATTTTCGTATGGACACTTTTATTGATAGTACACACATGAAACTCTAGTACCCTTCAAAGTAATCTCCTCCGGTTGCAATACACCTGTACTGTTCCAACAACTTCTGAAAGGTCCCATGAAACTCACCTTGCGTGAGCATGTCAGCGACCTTTGTGACAGCCTCTTTCATTTCCTCAATTGTCTCGTAACGATAGCCTCTAAGGTTTTCCTTGAGCTTAAGATATAACCAACAGTCAAAGAGAGCAAGGTCTGGTCTAGAAGGAGGGTAAGGAACTGTCTTGATGTCCATCTTGCTGTCATAACAACGTCTTTCTTTCTGATTTTCTCTAGGAACCTTTGGGACAAACTTTGTGCAAATCTTCCGCATCTTCAGTTCTTTACAAATAATTGTGTACAGTTCCCACACTGACATCAAACTGTACACTTATTGCCTCTATAGATAAAAGACGGTTCTTATTAATGCAATTCTTTATTTGGCTAATCAACTCTGGTGTTCTGACAACCTTACTCCTCCTACACCTCTCATCATCCTTCACAGACTTCTTGTTTTCCTTAAATCTTATGTCACTCCAAAACCTATGCTCGATTCATGCAACATGGCCCAAAAGCGGTCTGAAGCATTCCATACGTTTCTGTGGCATTTTTTCAAGTTTAAAACTGAATTTTATTGCATATCGTTCTTGTGAAGTGTTCTCACGTCCAGATTACATTTTTTAAATTCACTGGCTATGACAATTAAGATTTAGAAGGGTAATTCTTGCTGTAGTTGTTGATTTGAACCTGAAATAATAAAAAATGGTCGGTCATCTCTTAAGATGTTTAACAATAACAAACTGAATTTTCAAGATTCTATCACAAGTTTAAATGCATGTACAAAAACAGTCTGTACACTTATCTTTGTAATAACTTTTAAGAGAAATGCCAGTGAAAACAATAAATGTCTGCAACAATAGAGAAAAGGAAAACGTTGATCGCCACATGACCACTGAGACTACAGAAATTCCATCAGATGATTTTGTTAACGAAGTGAACGTACTGTGCGAATTGAAAAACAACCCAGCCATGTTACATTATAACAATTGTTTATTAACATTAGATTTTAAAAAGGGACATGTTGTGGTTCTTAAAAAAGCAATCTTGTTGTAACGTGTTCCACAGTATTCACTATTCAAAAGTTAAAAACTGTTTAAAGCCTTTTTCTGCTACACTACTGATGTAAACATTTATGTGTTTTGAATTCGTAAAATGTGTAATTAACAAAATTATAATCATAATCATAAAGTATTTATTATAATCATAATCACAAAATATTTTATGATTATAATATTTATTTAATAAAAGTATATCATAGTCATAAATTATTTTATCAATATGAATAAAATTATAATCATATTCATAAAATAGTTTGTCATTATAATATTTATTTAATAAAAGTATATCATAGTCATAAAGTATTTATCAATGCGAATAACATTATGATCTTAATCATAAAATATTTTATGATTATAATATTTATTTATTAAAAGTATATCATAGTCATAAAGTATTTTATTAATACGAATAACATTATAATCATAATCATAAAATATTTTATGATTATAATATTTATTTAATAAAAGTATATCATAGTCATAAAGTATTTTATCAATATGAATAATATTATAATCATAATCAAAAATATTTTATGATTATAATATTTATTTAATAATAGTATATCATAGTCATAAAGTATTTTATCAATACGAATAACATTATAATCATTATCATAAACTATCTTATGATTATAATATTTATTTAATAAAAGTATATCATAGGAATAAAGTATTTTAAGCATAAAATATTTTATGATTATAATATTTATTTAATAAAAGTATATCATAGTCATAAAGTATTTTATCAATACGAATAACGTTATAATCATAATTATAAAACATTTTATGATTATAATATTTGTTTAATAAAAGTATATCATAGTCATAAAGTATTTTATCAATATGAATAAAATTCTAATCACAATCATAAAATACTTAATAAAATTGTTCATCTGAGTCATAAAATATTTTATGAATGTGATTATAATGTTAATAAAATAAGCAAAAATCTTTATATTCATTTAAAAAAATAATTTAATGTAAAAATAAACGGAATTAAATGATTTAATCTAATTATAATCTGTCTTTTTGTGTGTGCGTGTGATACTTATCAGCGTTGGGTACACAAGAAGTTCAGTGAAATTACATTTGGACTGAGAGATGATAACCAGTTTGTGTGCAAAAATATGCACGACAATGGAGACGGATAGGAACTAAATAAATTCTAGGGATTAAAGAACACCTCAGCTATGCTACAGATAATCAAAGTTTACAAATCTAGCCAGATTATTGTTGTTGTTGATGATGATGATGATGATGATGATGATGATGATGATGATGATGATGATGATGATGATGATGATGATGATGTACTTTATCTCTTAATCCTTTCAAAGTTTTGACAATCCTCCATGCCAGCTTTTATTGTGATTGCTGTTGCCATTTTGGACTAATCCATAAGGACAATGTCAGCATATTTCTTCAGTTGAATCCAATGACTCCATGCAAAATGGAGGTCACATGAACTTCAGAAGAAAAATGTTTCTTAAAACAATCATAAAATCGAGATTGCATTTCTTATTTTAATTTTAATTTTCTTATCAGTTTGTTCCAGCTGGGGATAGGCATCCTATCGGATGCCAGACATTCACCCACTCTAACATACATTCCAACCAAGAGATCTTTTTAAGATTCTAATCGTCCATTTAAGTGCAATTGTTTGTTACTCTCTTGCACATGGTTCACTAAGCATATTTGCCACATAGTTTTTGAAATTCTTTTTCATGAGTTCGGGTTTTCTTATAATTATTGGAATTGTTATGGAGAGGCAAGGTGCGAATGAACTAAAAATTCGGGCCAACAAAAATGGAACTCGGGAATTGGATGACCTGGTCCTACGACGCAATTTGTTTTATGGGTCAGGCCATTGTATGGAGCAAGGTTCGAATGAACTTAAATCCTGGCCGACAAATATGAAACCTGGGAATGGGATGACCTGGAGATGACGTAATTCAGTCGCAGGTAAGACCAAAAGAAAACGCCGGGCTGGTCAAAATATGGGTCAATGACGTCAATTCGTTTATGGGTTACCAGGTCGAAAGTCCATAAAAGTGAGATGGTAAACAAAAACAAGGCAGAAACGCGGAGACGGAGAACAAGAGACAAACGACGAGGAACTGCCTGTCATGTTCGCAACCTACAGCTCTCCCACTACCACCTCCACCACCTCCACCGCCATATTGTGTATATATGAATGTTTACTAAATAAACCAAGTCTGTCTCTTTATTCATTGATAAATGAAATCAGCTGTCATTCCAATCACTAGACGATTTACAACAAACATATATGTAAAAATGTCAAACGCACTATCTCTCGGTCTAGCTATCAAGATATTCATAAATCTCCTTCTAGTGAATTCCAGGCTGGTGTTCCTATAAAAGTGTGTACCCTGTCTAGATATCTCACTAAGACTCTCCCTAAACGAATAGCAACAATACAGAATATACGTCATCTTAATAACACCAGTATATAACAGAATGATGAAGATCTTCCTAAGATTCTAATTTCTTTTCATCTCTTATATCTGACCTTGGTATTTTGTATTTTGTTATCTTGTCCCTCTCAGCTCTTTTTAAACAAGCATTATTTGGGACATTTACTTCTAGATCTGTTTTATATGTAAATAGTTGTTGGAATTGCATAACCACCGTGCATGGTGTATGACTTATTTCCAACTGTTCTTTCCGATATATGTTCCTAGGAATTTGCATTATGTCTATCTGTTTGTGTGCATACAATTGTATATCTGTGTCAAATTTATGGATCAGCGTAATAATATAAAGCATATTTTAAAATAATTAGACAAAGGCTGCTTGAAGATGAGGGTTATTCTGTGTTAGGTGGAGAGTGCGACGACGCTGTGATAAAAATGGTGATTGGATAGAATTTGATTATTTAAGAGTGCAATCAACAAGAATTTATTTATATTAGACTTGAAAACTACAAGAGCAGTCCTCTGATATTGTGTTCCACGAGTGAGCAGTTCTGGGAAAGAAACAGTAGACAGTTTATTTTTTTTTTCATTTTCTCAAGAACAATTTTGGGGGATTACAACTAAACTTACACATATTTAACATATCTCTTTTGCTGATACACTGTATTAATTTTTTTTTTACATCTTCATTATAAAGGATAGAAAAAAGTTATGAGCATTTCAATTTTTTTTAAAATTAAAGTGGCCAAGACCGTGGGACAAGGAAAATAAATTTAAAAATACGATTGAAACATCAAAATACCAAAATTAGTGGACATACATTTAATATCTAGTGAACAAACCTTTATTTTCTATTGAGTGATAATCTTAAAGATATTCACATTTTGTTTAACCATATTCAGTACTGTGCTGCTACCGACATGATTTTGTTCACTCCCTATACGTTCGATATCACTGGCATCTGTGTTTTTTGTTTAAGCTTTATAATATTTTTCTAGAAAGTTAATTTTTTATAATTTCAGAGTATAATAATATATTAAAAATGGAAAGAACCACGCATCTAAATGAATTATACCTACTTTGTGAAGAACGATTAATAGAAGGTGAAATGTCTGCGTTAAGAAAAAGGCATGTCGACACTTGTTGAAGCAAGTAAGAAAAAGGAGATGACGAATGACAAAAGTGGATTAATTCATCAGCTGTTTATGTAAAAAGCAGAAAAGTCTATACAATTGACCAAGAGGTAAAAATGTCACCTATTAAACAGAAATTAAGATCAATAAAAACTGATTTTGATTTCAAGAAAAACCCTATATTTTGTTTTGAAGTGTAATGTGAAAAAGCAGAAAAGAAAAATACCTCTTCACAGACGGCATAGTTAGTAGTGTGATGACCTAAGACTAAAAAAAGTATTGGATAATGCTAATGATCGTAATAATGGCTGGGGCAAAAAAGTAAAGGCGATTGTAGTTGGTGTCCAGTGTTTGGTTGCAGAAGAAACTAGATACCATAGATCATATAGTGCCAAGTTTTTTTTCTATAAAAAATCAGCACCTTAATCCATCAGGTAAGCGTGGACGGCCGGATGATGAAGATACTCTAACTGGCTTCGAGAAAGTTTGTTCATACATAGAAGATGGCAACGTCTATCAATTTACTTTGCAGGAATTGCTAGATGTAATGCATCAGAACCAATTGTGCAAGATTAGTGTAAACTATCTTAAAACCAAATTACAGGAAAAGTACGGAAGTGATGTAATCATAACCACTCTTCACAAAAAGACACCAATAGTATGTTTTTGCTGTCAAATTCATGGCATAATGAAACATTGCAAAGTAGGGAAAAAGAGCAAATGAGAATTGTTACAGCTGCAGTAGTTATTATTAAAGAGGGTATCAAGTCAAAGGTATACGACCCTGCAATTATCCTTTTCCAGAAGGACTCTTTAATGATGTTGAAAAGAACGTACCTGATTCTCTTTATGTTTAATTACTTGAATTAATTAAAAAAGGAGGAAAGGGAGATATTTTCAGCAAACACAAGGTATGCATTGTCATAGCTCATTCAAGCTGTGTGCCTAAGGACATTCTACTCGGAGTAGCTGTTTACGTACACAGGAAATTTGGATCCATACTCCTCGTGAATATTTTAGATAAATTGGGCTTCTCAGTTGGGTAAAACGAAGCAAAACTGTTTGAAGCTTCTTAAATTTCCTCCTCCTACTATTTTGTCTGACAATTTCGTTCAGTTTGTTTTTGACAATGCAGATTTCGATGTGCACACAATAGATGGATTTCAGACATTTCACAACATGGAAGGCATTGAATGTGTAACGCCAGCAGATTCAATGAAATAATTGAAAGATAAAAAAATGCCGTCTGCAAAAGAAATTCTTTTGTGTTCATCTAAAGCAGTGAAGCCCTTCACGAGTCATAGCGAAAAACTTGTGACATCTTCTTGTCATCTGCTATGGATAAGTGAAAAGTGGATGACGTCTGAGGAATGGATTCGTATAGGCTGTCAATAATAGTGAGGACTTTAATGCAACGTCTATTCGCTTCTTGCCCTTCCTTAATTTAACGGCAACTTTTTCTGATGCAATAAATTTGCAGCTTACTCATGTTGAAAGGCAAATAAGATTTTGACATGTGTTACTTTTGACCAGCCACTATACTGGAAGGCAAGAGAGATATTATCTTCTACTGAAAACAGTTTGGTTTTAGATGTTTTCTTGCAGTGGTTTCCATCTCTTAATGTCATTTATGGGCTCTATTGGATACATCATGGCCGGTAGTGGATTAAAAGAAATGTAGGAAACAGTTTATGCACTTAAGTCTACTGAAAAAATGATGACAGAACATCTGTTAACACATACGCCATTGGGTCAACTTCTTTTAGAAGGTGTAACAATCTCCAATGAGGATAAACTCGAGATTCAAACCATGCTGCAGCTGTACGAAAATAAAAAATTGACTGCAACATCTGTAAAGGAATCACCTATCATGAGTAACATTGTAAAAGAAATTCAACAGGCATGTGCAAGAAGTTGCGACAATAGGTAAAACAGCAAAGTTTTGATACAGTTTTTTCAGATGGTGACTTCAATGCTACACTAAATAGAGGCTGAAAGACTAGGAATATGGGAATTACACCTACTGTGTGTTCAAAAGTTTATACCTTACTTTTATGCAGCTGGTCATTTAGATGCAAGGTATGAATGATTTAAATCAGCATATTCCTGATAAAGATTTTTTCAAGTTTAAAGAAAAAGGATTTTTTACAATGAGGCGCTCAAACAAGAATTGGGCTGGTCTGTGGTCAGATTTTATTCTAGAACAAACGCTAACGAGGACCATGAAGACCTCATGTGGGTTAACACATGGACAAGGAATAGTCGATAGTGTACTAAGTCGGTGGATTCTTGGTATACCAGCTTCATGTGAAATGTGCAGTAAAATTGAAGAGTTTTGTGAATTAAGAAGTTCCCTCAGTGAGCAGCACATTGAAGTACAACCTTTGAGGATTTTGAGAGATACTGAAGATTTAGGAAGGATTTCACAATTGCTTCTGTCTCATCCATCCTTGTTAGAAAATATGGAGATTATATCACTTGCAACTGGGATGATTCGTGATGGTAAAATAAACTGCTACAAAAGCTATGATATTGGATTGGAGGCCATGAAGGCTATAACAGGACAAAATTTCAGTGATGTAAAATTGAAACGCAAGGACCGTGTGGAACCTCAACAATTAACACAAATGTCACAATTTGAGACGATATAGTTTCTGTTTATACAACTCTTCTCTTTCAAATAATAATACACACAATAGACAGTGCTGATGATGTGCAAAATTATTTTATTGCTCCAATCCCACCTGCATTATTCACTGAACAGGGCATGAGAAAAACAAACAAAGCTGCACTGTATAGTGTTTTCAATAATATTAGCACAGCGTTTCAGGATCTGAATAATGCAGTTTTAATTGTTGATAGAGGTTTTCTCCTTCATCGTGTTGTATGGCCATCACACATTCAAGGGATGACTTATGATGAAGTCTATGATGTATACATCTCTTACATCATACATTGCTTCCACGCAAATACAGTCATTGTGTTTGATGGATGCAATGACTCAGAATCTAGTACAAAATATGCAGAGAGACAACGAAGATCTCGCATATTCCAAAGCACGGATATTATTTTTTTACTACCAAAGTTTGTGTTGGTCAAGAACATTTTTTTATCAAATGAGCATAACAAATCAAGATTTATCACCCAGTTGTCCAGAAAACTAGTTGAAAATGGTATCTCAGTGAAACAAGCAACTGATGATGCAGATTTATTAATAATACAGAAATCAATACATGAAAGTTTAGGTTCTGTTAGCAACATTGTTGTTGATGGAGAAGATGTTGACTATCTTGTACGTATGGCTGCACTGACACCAGAAGACAGAAATATCACTTTCCCGAAATCTTTTCGTGGAAAGGTGCCTTCAAGACATTACAATTTCTGTGGTGAACAATCTTCCCTAGGTTCACTAAAAGATTACATTCTTTTCCTTTATGCTGCAAGTGGGTGTGACACAGTTTCTTCTTTATTCAAGTAAGGAAAGCATAAACTATTCAGACTTTTTCAGAAGAGAGAAGGATTGAAGAAACATGCAGATATATTCAATAAAATCACATCAACACAGAAGTAAGTGATTGATGCGGGGGGGGGGAAGTTACTTATTGCTCTATATGGAAGTGCTGAAGAAGAATTAGGGGTTAATTCATTTCGATGGAAGTACTTTAGTAGAGCAACAGTACATTGTACAAAGTAAGTAAAACTTGAAAAACTCCCTCCAACAACAGCAGCGTCAAAACAACATTTTCTTTGTATATATCACCAAGTTCAACTTTGGCAGAGCAATCCATTACCCACAGAGCAGTGGGGTTGGAAAAGAGCAACCGATGGCTTGGTTCCTGTTACCAGAAATTTACAACCCGCACCTGAGAAATTATTTCACTTAATATCGTGCACATGCATGACGAATTGTGTACGGATGTGTAGCTGTGTGAAAGGAAGCTTAAAATGTTCCATTGTATGTATCGGTTTTCGAAAGGTTTCCTGCTTAAACTCTACTATAAAACCCGAGAAAGAAAAATTGGTGAATTCGAGATCCCTCATATAATACAGATGACAGTGACACAGAAGATGTTGAGGAATCTATTGAGGATAACCGGCAAATATCGGACCATGAACCAGAAGATAAGAAACAAAATAAAATTAGCTGTGGCGATACAAGGGATTTAAGTACAGAGAAATTAAGTGTTTTACGATCTAATTCTATTGCAATGAAACGTCCAAGGAAACTGTCAAGAAGATCACAGTGACCACACTTTTCAAGAAATAAAACATATGACAGAGAAGAGGCATATTTGTAGATTAGGCCACATTAAAAAAAAAAAAAAAACTCGATTACGTCCTCTAACTCATGAGTGGTCTGGAAAAGAGTACCAATATGAATTAATACACTCACAAAAATTTGCTATACCTATCAAACTATCACTTGTAGAGAAAAAAATGCATAAACCAATTTTTGTAGAGAATTTTATTAGCTATATTAATGTACTCAATAGTCATTTTCATCAAGTTAACCCTTTTCATGCAAATAGTAAAAAAACCCTGAAAATTGGCGGCCATTTTCCAAGATGGCAGACGAAGCTTAAGGTGGATCGACAGGGACCTTCGATATGTTAATTCTAAGTGCCTAAAGAAGTCATTTGCAAAATTTCAGCTTGTTATAATTTTTTTCATTTATTTGACTAAAATATAACCAATTGACTGGAATAGCAAGCCATTTATAAACAAAACTATAATATTGTATAATTGCGAATTGAAGAAAAACAGAAAATCAAAAACAAAAAAAGCACTGATAATTTCATAAATATTAGTAAACTAGAAGAGTACCAGATTTAAAATTAGCAGCAAACGGTGTTTGGTAAGATTTTTTTTCCAGTTATAAAACTTCATCAGTATTATAACTTCCGGCGTGAATTTCAATTTCACAAGTTTATTTATTTATCAAATTGTTAGGTGAAAATACAGAATAATTAACAAAGAGCCTGGCTCTTCATATTAAGGATGCCTTTCTAAATAATAATGTTATTATTTCAGCACTGTCAGTGACTTTTATTGGGTGGATTTCTACAGATAATTTATTTTTTTTTATATTTTTACGTCCTTATCGTGTCAGTCATTCTTTTCTTATTCTCACGTAACGCTCGACACTATTTGTTTTTTGAAACGAATAAACGTTTTAAAGTCTATTATAAAATAAACCCAGCTTTCCTATTATAAAAAAAAGTTTTATTTGATTATTTTTAAATGTAAATTTGGAAATCAATCTTGCTAATTTTCTGTAAACAGCAAGTTTTTTAAAAATAAAAATCGTTCGGGTGGAAGAAAATTAAAAGCAATTGCTGCATTTTTAAGACTAAAAAAATAAACTTAATTTAGATAAATATGACAGCGGTAACATTTTATTTAGACATTTCTTTTCGAGATTATCATACATAAATATTTATGATAAAATAAATATTAAATAAAAGTTTATAATTATTTTCTCAGTGCTTCTACAGAATTTGAGCCGAACCAAACCGACTTTTTCTAAACTAAAGCTAAGGGGAGCTTAACCCGCACTTCTTGAACGGTCCTACTTTTTAGTTGTGGAAATGTCATTGTTACCTATTTATTCAGTTTTTCTATTTTTACCGGTGCCATTTTTACCGGTGCCATTTTTACTGAGCACCATGTATGTACATATTCAACATATTGACACTATTTTGAATAGGAGTAAATGTGATATTGTAGTGAGTGAAATGATTCTAGCTAAGAGTAAAATAATTAGTGAAGGATAGAGAATGACCAATGATGTCCACTATGTCACCCTTTTGATGGATTTCTTCTATGTTATATTTTTAGTAAATAAATAATTCAAAATGTTGTACCTGTTCTGATACTACACTATATAGTTTCTGTACTCGTTAAGAAGAAATCCTTCTAGATTGAGACTATATCTTTTTTGTACTTGTGAAAAAGAAATCCTACGAGACTGAGACAATTTATATTTTTATCCCAATTTAGATGGCTATTTCTTGGAGAGTTGGAGTCTGTACATTATAAACCAACCTTGTGTCTAAATCTGTCTCACTGGAAAGATAAGTAAATAGACTGATACACAATTAATAACACTCGTAACTAAATCCATTCCATCAAAAAATGTGATTCTACTTTTTAGGCGATTATGTGTGACTGAACATTCTAAAAAAACAAAAAATAATTATTTTAGAATTTTTGATACTCATGCAGAGAGTGATCCAGACGTAACTCAGCGTACGCCCAGCAGCGGAACATGCCATCAACAGCAGGAGTAAGCCAAGCGTCACCAAGGAAATTAAGCCATTTGACTTAACATAAAGCTGAGCCAATGACAATGTAGTGCGATGGTTTTCAAGGTGACGCGCATTTGCGTGAGTGGAAAATTCAAAGCAGCAGACGACAATCATGAAGAAAAAGAAAAGAAAACAAGTTAGTAAAAAAAAAACAAAAAAAAACACCATTTGCGTACTTTCACTTAATGAAAAAAAACATGAATTTTACAGAATTAGTTGAGCAGTTGAAAACACTAGCAGGAGTCCTGGAATTTTGTAAGAATAGGAAATTACTAGTACTGACGAAAACGTGTACATCTTGTGAACATGGAGGCACTCTTATTGTAAGAAGTAAGGTAAGCGATGGCTATGCCGGAGGTGTCAGACTAGCAAATGCCGAACTTTTACCTCCATCCGGACTGGAACTTTTTTCCCAAAGTCTAGGCTGGCAATTGCCATAATACTAAAAATAATCTACTTGTGATCGTTTGAGAGAGTAATGCAAAAAGACCTCCAATACGAATGTAGAATTCGCTCGATGCACACCATCACCGACTGGAAGAATTTCCTAAGAGATATTTGTGGGAAATATTTTCTAAGGAATCACGGCAGATAGGGGGCCCAGGCTATATGGTGAAGATAGATGAGGTTTTGTTTAACAATCGAAAGCATAATATTGGCAAATTACTCACACTGGTCTGGGTTTCGGTGGATATGACCCCGCCGGAAAGCGGGGTTTCTTGATGAGTGTACCAAACTGGAATGCCAAAACACTCCTTCCATTAATAAAACAATATATTTTGCCGGGAACCACGGTCGTATCAGACTGTTGGAAGGCATACAACAAAGTGGGGAGGGGGAAGGTTTACCGCCATTTGACGGTGAACCACAGCCTTCACTTCATAGGTTCCAAAACGTAGGTTATGACGAATCATGTGGAGCGAATATGGAAAGAAGTTTAGGTGGAGTCAAACATTTGGTAATGCTCCGTTTGTGTCCATATTAGCTCACGTCGCCGAAAGATACCCGGTTGATGACGAGCTTCCTTGCACGTCCGCTACAACCTCTGCGTCCAGATTGCCATCGTGTGATGCCCTCCAACGGTCTGAGGAAACAACAACATCTGTTTTTATATAATAAAAAACAAAAAACAAAAATATCCCACCAAGTTTTCTTCAGTTTTTATAGTTTCAAATGTTTTGTTTCAACTTTTCTATTTTCAGGTTTCCTTTAAACAAAAAACACCAAAAAAAATATTCCTTGAAACTATTCATTTGACTTACCTTTGAACCTTTTCTCGAACAAAAAAAAATCACCCATCAAAAGAAACACCAAAAAATCTTTTTTTCAAGTTTCTATCAATGTTTCTTGAAAATAAAAAAAATTAAATAAAAAAACTTTATAAAGACAAAATTCCTTAAAAGTATTTGACTTACATTTGAACATTTTCTTGAAAAAAAATGTTAACATTATTTTAAAAAAATAATCCTCGCGTGAAAAGCAGGACACAAAATGTTTTAAATAATAATAATAATAGAATAACAATAACAAAGACTTTCACTGGCGAGGATTACTATTGACCGCAACCAGTTATACAGTCCTTTGAAAATTTTCATCTCTATTTTTCTCGTTATCTAATGAATATTTTTAATGAAAATTATATGAAATATGTTCCTGATAAAATTTTCTATTCTGAAAGAAGTTTTAAAAAATTTAATCTAAAAAAGTTATTTTAAAATTAAAAATAAACTTCAGATTTTCTCATTATTCAGACCTGTATTACAAAGAGGGGGTTGTAAAAAATGAGTTGTGGTGTGAGGAGAAATACAAACTGAAACAGAGAAAATATTCAGACCTGTAATAATACAAAGAGGGGATTGCAAAATGAGTTGTGGCGTGAGGAGAAATACAAACTGAAATAGAGAGAAGGACAGTTTTAAAATACTATCTTAAAAAGATAAGATACAAGTTAGAAAAGCATTTCATCCAAGGCATGAAAATTGTTAAACAGAATGTTTTTACTATAGGCTTTAAAAACAAAGGTACAACATTCAATTTGAAATGTATTTATCTTCAAAGTGCACTTTTATAAATTTTTCAAAGTAAGGTATAAAAATTTAATTTAAATTGAATTAAAAAAAGTACCTTGGATTTATTTTATATAATGTGCATTTTGTTGCAATTTAAAAATAGTATCTTTCATCTAACAATTAATGATATAGATATAAATTTTTCAATGATTTTTTTTAAAAAGTGCAACAGAATGTACATTGAATCTTGCACTTTTATTTTTAAAGCCTATAGTAAAAATATTTTGTTTAACAATTTTCATGCCTTGGATGAAATGCTTTTGTAACTTGTAGGCATATACAAAAAAATATATATTCTTATAACATTTTTCTTTAGAGTTAATAAAACTTAAAAATTAAGGTAGGTTTTTCTTTTCTTGTTATGTTTGATCGGCGATGGTCGGCTTAATTTCCTCGGCGATGCTCGGCTTACTCCGCTGTTTACATCATGTTCCAGGGAAAGCCGGGCATGCGCTGTGTTACGTCCGGATCGCTCACTGCATGAGTACCGAATTTTGACAGGGGGATCATTTTCTTGTATAAGTCTAATCTTTTACCACTAATCCCAAGTCTGACTGGAATGGGCATAAAACCACACAATCATTTTAAAATGTTAATATTACTTCTCCAATTAAAAAACGTCCAGAAAACTGCCTTCAAACACTAGAATAGTTCAGAAACTCGGGTCTTCTTTTATGTTAAATTTATATGTTGAGATCTAAATTCTAAAAGAATTCATGTTTTCCTTCCAGACAAATTTTTCAGATTGTTCATATGTAATCACATAAAAAAACTAGAATCTCACTTTTATTTATAGGGATTTGTTGAAAACTTTCATATACTACCACGACAACAATACTAATTTTTATGCAATTAAATAATCCACTAAAATTTTGTACGTACATGAAAATATGCTTGAATATGAAAAGAAAATATAAGAAAAAACATTTCAGCAAAATATATTTTAAATTTCTTTCAAATTAAAAAAAAAAATGCATTTTATATTTTTGTAGGCAGATTTAATTTTTTACCACTAATCCCAAGTCTGTGTATGTTTGTCTCATCAGTAGAAAGAATATAGCCTTAACTGACGAAATTGCTTCAATTTAAACCATGAATCGTTTATTATTCGATTTAAGATTATGGCTTCTACCAGTGTGTAGAAAACTTGTTTTTACTGCCAGTAAATGCTACTTAGCAGACAGGAGATTCCAAAATGAAAGAAACGAGGGTTACAAAATGTGTCTAGCGTAGAAGTGTGAAATATCTCGAAGTTTACTAATTCACTGAAATTGTTTTTTTGAATTTGTCAATGCTAATGAACCGGGCAAAAGGCAAAATTTTTCTGTTTTTTCTTTTTTGACACCGTTTTTATGTTATTATGGTGTTTAGATTTTGATATTACTGATAGCTTAACAACAATAAATCTTCATCATTTTATCTTTAAGTACCAACAATGTAAAATTAAGTTCAACATGTTTTTTAAGGAATTTATGGTTTTCTTGTAAATATCCCAAGAGTGATATTTTCACAGTTATATAGGATAGACTATATAATAAACGGTAAAATATAGATAGTAAAGTACCAAATATACAACATTTTTCTGATGCTCAATGATATTCAGAGCATATATAAAGCTACCTAGCTCTACCTATGTATTGAGTAATGTTAAAGTAAGTGCTGAAAAATTTAGGCATAAAATTATGTCTTCATATATTAATTTATGCGATGAAATGAAGCAATTATATATATATATATATATATATATATATATTTGTTAAAATTCAATCCATAATTTTTTAAGACTAATATTCTTTTAGTTTCTCATATGTTACAAATCTGTTTCGTTAGCAGTCTTTCATAAACAGTAAAAATATATTATCACTATATTTTTGAATGCGGCACACTTTTCTGACAATTCTATGGAGAAAAAAAACATATTCAAACACAATCTTTGCATGTCACACATATATATATATATATATATATATATATATATATATATATATATATATATATATATATATATATATATATGTGCTTTTATATATTTTTAATGTTTTAGGTAACCCTAGAATAATTATCTGATCATTTCAAAACACAGTTATTAAGTGTAAGTGTTCTAAGTATTTGCTTAATTTAGTTTTATGCAAAAGAAATAAAAATATGTGGAAGCCCTTCGTGAGACTCAGATAACTCTCATCTTTGTGATGTAAAAAATAGATATTAGACAACAATTAATAAATATTTCCAAAATTTAATTTTTTTTTAAAGATATCCAAGAAGTCACAATCTTTAAATTGAAAAGTCACCTTTATCACATTTTCACTGAATTCGATTCATAGGACACAAATAAAGCAAGATTCCATGAATTTCTTCTTAAAACCGTTTAAGTTTTAGATTTTTGACATTTTCTGGAATGAAGATCATGTGATGATTTTTTTTTTTTCATCCAAATTTTATGATTTTATAATATTATAAATTTAACTTCCTATCTATATTCTGCATACTTACCGAATAATGCTGAAGAGACGAAGAATTAAACGGAAGATAGTTGAATGGGGAAACAGCACATCTATTAACTACCATTTCTTTATATTAGTAAAGAATGCGAAACTTTCTTATTAATAGTAGATTCAACAATGTCTAAGAGGTAACCATAGTTGCAAATGGTTTTAGTAATGAATTTAAGCTCATCATCCAGACTAGCTTAGGAACAAATCACCACATAGGGCCTTGAAGCCATGAAATAAACAAAAGATAGTTGAATGGGGAAAGAACAAGAGGATTTTTAAATTTTTATTTTTTTTACAGGATTCAATTGTTAGATGAAAGTACAGAATAAATCGAAAACATCTTCTTCAATTATTCCTCTGGCCTTCATCACGTAGTTAACCGCGATAGGATAGGAATGTCGAATCCTCCAACTACATCTACACCTGAGGAAGGCCAGAGAAATAATTGGCTGAAACGTAGCCCTTTGAGGCGTGGGTTACAGTGGATAAAGATGCGGAATATCTACGATTCCAGGTGAGCATTGTCTGAAGGTAGCTGTTTCAATCCCAGCCAAAGCCAGTCAGAGGATTAGTTGGCCAAACCTTGGTGAGCTGACAACTATGGAAGGCCTCTGATGAAGGCCAGAGGAATAATTGGCCAGAACGTCAACTAGACGATGTTTTCTAATTATCCTGTACTTTCACCTAACAATTGAATACACAAATGATATGGTAAAAATTCCAATCTCAGGCTTTATTATCCAGTCGATCTTGGCCTTTATAAGTGGAGATCCAAATTAGAAGATGAGGATAATCGTCCACAAATAATTAAATAAAATAAATTATGCAAATTACTCATCTCAAAAATAATTCCAAATTAATTCAATAAAATTACAAAACACTTTTTGCTTCTAATCTTAAGAATAACTTTTTTTTTTTTAATAATAACGGCATTATTTCAGCATGGCCCATATTCTGCATGAGTACCCTTTATTCTACTCTCTGCTTTCCCTTTCAGCTATTTTGTCTTTATACTCCAGCCTATTTCCCTGTCGTCTTTTTGTGGTAGAATATCTTTACGACACCAAGTTGGCCGATGGTCTCCTGATCACCGCATGTTTCGACTGGTCGTTCTCGGTTTCCTTCCATGCCCACGTTGCTTTAAGATCCTTAGAAAAAAGAAATGGGTGCGGTTCAGTCGACAAAGTTTGGATTTGGTGCTGGTAGGAAGAAAAGTTGCCAAGCAATCAAAAGAAAATGTCGGAAAGCGCTTGTTATAAACAATAACAACGTTTATTAACACAATCTTCGTCAAACACCGCGGAGTGGGAGTGATTGTGGTTCACTGCCGGAATAAGGTTTTCTTAGACAATCTTAACTGTAATTAGGCAACACCAATGAAGGAGAATGCAGTGGCAACGGATTTGCTTCTTAAGTGGCGATAAAAAACGAACCAACTCAAGTTTTCGCTTTGGGTATCCTCTATTTATTGGCCCTAATCATTGAACACTCAGTTCCTGATTGGTCAGCCAATGAGGATGGTTAACTAATGGCTATCGCCATAACAATCATCCTGGTTAGCCTCTGATTGGTTTTAGATAATCGGCCAATCAGTTGCAGTCATTGGGAGGGGCTACAAGGAGCAATCTTGTGATTGCTTGATGTATGATGTATAGCCGCCCAGTCCTTGTGTCACACTTGTACTCAATTCCAAGTTATGCTGACCCCAAATTTTTGTCAACTTAGAAATATATGTATTGTTTATAATTTTGAAAATTATGGTTTTTGGCAGGTGCAAACACATGCAAATTGTTTTGCGTTAGTTTTATAAGTCTTGCTCGAGTCACAATCTCTTTGCACTTAAAATATTGGATTCCCAAAACGAATTTATTTTACTTGCATAATTTGTTTATAGTTTGGAAAATTATATGAATTTTGGCAGGTCCATACACCTGCACATGGGTTTTGTTTTATTGACAGTTTTATAGGTCAAATCCTGTTCTTGCTCGGGTCACCATCTCTTTGCACTCAATGACTGTTTATTACACTTGGTTCTTAAAATATGTTGGCTAACCAAAACGAATTTGATACTTCTCATTTAATTAACTTCGCCAGTCAACTTTTTGACACTTAACCCTTATTCTTCTTCAGCTTCTTGTTCGCCACTTTCCTCCTTGCATTCATAAAAATAAGGATCTTTTGATAATTGTTGTTTTAATCATGATCAACAAGAAACAGTATTCGTTATATATTTTTGTTTAATTGAACTTGCCCCGGAAAAGGCGTGAAGCCAGTTGTTGTAAAGAGCTAACGATAAGGACGATTATCGCAAAGACAGGAAAAGATCAAGATTGTATGTTAGAGAAAAATATTCAGCAGGAATAAAGTTTCCCAAGCTTTCAGCTCACTGAAAGAAGCTACTGGAATAGGAAGCTGCATTACAGTGATATATCAAAACCGAATTAATAAAGACCACTAGATAAACGAGTCAAATGAGCTGCAACAAAGGAAACAGGGTACGAAGAACACATGTAGAAAACCCGTATCGTTTGCACCCCAGAGCTTTCTTTTTTGTTTATATATAGACTCTCATGTCAATGTTCAATTAAGATTACATTGAAAATTTTCTTTTCTTTTTTTATTACTGTTATTGCATCCTAAATAAAGCAGAATGCCACCTTGGCGTAAGGGGCTACTATTTGGAACCAGATTTACAAATATACAGGATGTCCAAAAAGTCACTGAAGGAGTTTGAACTTAAATAAATCCTTTATTTTTGATGATATCTTTCTGTAATTTTAACACAACCTAACTAAGACATTGGAAATATTTGTTTCTAAAAATGCACAATTCAAACATTTCTGTTCTTCCAAAACATTATTCATTACAGATTGCAGAATCTCTGAATTGCGCTTTAACTCCCTTATTTCATTCCACGAACTGGCAGACCTCGAAACGCTAAACCCCAAACCCTTCAAGAATTAAACGAAAACATCAGGAACGAAATAATAGAGTTAAATCGTAATCCAGAGAGCTGCAATCTGTTATGAATAATGTCTTGGAAAGAGTACAAATCTATGAAGCTGAAAATGGGCAACATTTAAAAGACTATTTTTCATAAATAAAGATTGTTTGAATTTTGCATTATTTTAAAAATTTTCTAATATCTTAGCCAAATTGTGTCAGAATTACAGAAATATATCATATAAAAATAAAGAGTTTATTGAAGTTTAAAACCCTTCCGTGACTTTTTAGACACCCTGTACTATATAGTTGTACAGTTGAAGGAGTTGAGCAGAATAGTTTTCGTTTTAAGGTGAGAGGTGTTGGACAAAGTGGATGTGCGTAATACCAAATGTGCAACACAAGTAGACCATCAGCCGACTCTTCATCCACAGGACTGTGGCCTCGGGAAAGCTCACTGAAGATGGGTGCAGATCCCTTTCCATGCACAACATGGCGCTATAACCATCACAATAACTGGTGATAGAGCAGTCATTCTAAGCACTACCAAAGTGTTCTCATTTCTGTACTGTCAGTCTAAATACAGCAGTCCGAGAAACTGTTAATAAAATTGGTACCCTCAAACCTGTCAGACAAAAGTGGCCCAGTCTAATCATGTCAGTATATGTCGCAATCAAGAACTGTCAAGATGATTAGTCTTAGGGGAGAGAATGAAGCGGAAGCGGGGAATGGCTTTCATTGCCCTAATCCAGAAAGAAGGCCAAGCATTGTTGTCTCTGCTGAATCTATGTGATCACACCTCTACGCCTTGTTAATAGGCAAAGGAGTTTAAAAGCTAGACAATAAGCAGAGTCTATCTACTCTTTAAGCAGTTTAGATTTGTGAATTGGTAATTTGAGTTACCAGTTCTAGAAAAGTTATCGACCAGGTCTAAGGAGTCCCCCCCTCTCCATTTCATTCGATACAATTCAGATAATGGGGTCTCGTATTACTGAAGGGGAACTGATATGTAGAAGTGTCTTTAAGAGGAAGGGCCCAGAATGGTGCATGACTTTTGATAACCTGATATTACCTGGAGAATGGAATGAAATACCACACAAGCGAAAACAGCCAATAAACACTATTATATACAAGTCTACAAGGTAAGCCATTTCTTCCGAACAACAATATCGTTTGTTCGTTACTTGCTTCATAATGAATTTCAACTAGCAAATATCATCCTGCAGAAACTCATGAAGGCATTTTGTAGGAAAATGAGAATGAATGTCTACTAGACACCATCCTCGAGTGTCCTTAATCTCTCTGTACAGGGATTTATAAGAGATAATTACATGAGGATATTTCTCATTTGAATTAAACTTTAACAAAATATAAAAAATAGTGTGCTCGTCAAGTTATCCAGCACATCTGCCTATATTAATAGAGGGAAGTTTTTATTAACAAATAAGAAGCATTTGACAATTAGCAACTAATAAAAATATGAATAAAATAAGAGGAAATACTGTCATGTCAGTAATCCAGATAAACAGTTTATACACCAAGCAGGAAGAGATAAGCAATGGTATAAGCCTTCCTAACTCTGGAAGTGACTCCACAGATATAACAAAGGTCAACCAGGATCAGATATTAGGACTTGATGAAAAAAACTCTTTATCATATGCAGTAACTAAAAAAAGAAAAATAAGAGGCATAAAAGCCCAACCATGTTCTGTCAAACAAAAGAATGTGCTATTATTTTGCCAGCACTATTCAAATTTGAAAAGTGGAGCAACACATCAAACACAAACCTGTCCGAGATCAGAGAACATGACAACCTTTAAGAAAAATAAAGAATTTTATTTTCTCAATGTTAATTCCTATTTTATGTTTGTGCCAAGAAAAAGCAAATATTCTTCTATTATTTTTATTCTTTAGTCCTCACATTCCATAAGCGATGTTTCTGACAAAGGGGGAATTATTGATGTTTTCTGAGTTAGAATATATCCATCTAATACGTATCATTGGTTAATTTTGAGCTAAGGTAGTTTTTAGCTTCTTAAATCAAGTGGCTTCATTCCTTCTTGAGAGATTTCGATAAATAAAACAGAAGTAAGTTGTAAGTTGGAGTTAGAGCACAAAGAATATTATATTTCTCTTGTTGCGGTTATCCTCGTTGTTGCATTAAGAAGAATAACGCAATTGTCTTTCAATAAATATATTCTACTGTAAACATTTTATCTGCAAACAGTCTTTAACAGAAAAGATTTTTTTCTACTGACTACCAACTAGCCAGTGTTAGAAAAAGAGCCAGAAAGAGAGAGAGAGAGAGAGAGAGAGAGAGAGAGAGAGAGAGAGAGAGAGAGAGAGAGAGAGAGAGAGAGAGAGAGAACTAAGCAAAGTTAATGCAAAGTTGTGATTTTAATTTGAATATGAAAACACATCTTTACATATTTTTTACATATTGGACTTTTGTGGTTGTTACAAGAATAAAAAAAAGTGAAAACGATATAAACGAGAGTGAAAAGCAACTCGAAGAAAATATCTATAAATAAAATAGGTGTAAATAGAAAATAAATATATAGGAAATGGAAATAAAATAGGTATAAATAGAAAATACATATATAAGAAAATGGAAATAAAATAGGTATAAATAGAAAATACATATATAGAAAATAGAAATAAAATAGGGATAAATAGAATATACATATATAGGAAATGGAAATAAAATAGGTGTAAATAGAAAATACATATATAGAAAATAGAAATAAAATAGGTGTAAATAGAAAATACATATATAGAAAATAGAAATAAAATAGATGTAAATAGAAAATACATACATAGAAAATAGAAATAAAATAGGTGTAAATAGAAAATACATATATAGAAAATAGAAATAAAATAGGTGTATATAGAAAATACATATATAAAAAATAGAAATAAAATAGGTATAAATAGAAAATACATATAAAGAAAATAGAAATAAATAGATGTAAATAGAAAATACATATATAGAAAATAGAAATACAATAGGTGTAAATAGAAAATACATATATAGAAAATAGTAATAAAAGAGGTATAAATAGAAAATAAATATATAGGAAATGGAAATAAAATAGGTCTAAATAGAAAATACATATATAGGAAATGGAAATAAAATAGGTATAAATAGAAAATACATATATAGAAAATAGAAATAAAATAGGTATAAATAGAAAATATATATATAGAAAATAGAAATAAAATAGGTGTAAATAGAAAATACATATATAGAAAATAGAAATAAAATAGGTATAAATGGAAAATACATATATAGAAAATAGAAATAAAATAGGTGTAAATATAAAATACATATATAGAAAATAGAAATAAAATAGGTATAAATAGAAAATACATATACAGAAAATAGAAATAAAATAGATGTAAATAGATAATACATATATAGAAAATAGAAATAAAATAGGTATAAATAGAAAATACATATATAGAAAATAGAAATAAAATAGGTGTAAATAGAAAATACATATATAGAAAATAGAAATAAAATAGGAATAAATAGAAAATACATATATAGAAAATAGAAAGAAAATAGATGTAAATAGAAAATACATATATAGAAAATAGAAATAAAATAGGTATAAATAGAAAATACATATATAGAAAATAGAAATAACATAGGTGTAAATAGAAAATACATATATAGAAAATAGCAATAAAATAGGTATAAATAGAAAATACATATATAGGAAATGGAAATAAAATAGGTGTAAATAGAAAATACATATATAGAAAATGGAAATAAAATAGGTATAAATAGAAAATACATATATAGAAAATAGAAATAAAATAGGTATAAATAGAAAATACATATATAGGAAATAGAAATAAAATAGGTATAAATAGAAAATACATATATAGGAAATGGAAATAAAATAGGTATAAATAGAAAATACATATATAGGAAATAGAAACAAAATAGGTGTAAATAGAAAATACATATATAGAAAATAGAAATAAAATAGGTATAAATAGACCATACATACATAGAAAATAGAAATAAAATAGGTGTAAATAGAAAATACATATATAGGAAATAGAAATAAAATAGGTATAAATAGAAAATACATATATAGGAAATAGAAATAAAATAGGTATGAAGAGAAAATACATACATAGAAAATAGAAAAAAAATAGGTGTAAATAGAAAATACATATATAGAAAATAGAAATAAAATAGGTGTAAATAGAAAATACATATATAGAAAATAGAAATAAAATAGGTGTAAATAGAAAATAAATATATAGAAAAAAGAAATAAAATAGGTATAAATAGAAAATACATATATAGAAAAGAGAAATAAAACAGGTATAAATAGAAAATACATATATAGAAAATAGAAATAAAATAGGTGTAAATAGAAAATACATATATAGAAAATAGAAATTAAATAGGTATAAATAGAAAATACATATATAGAAAATAGAAATAAAACAGGTATAAATAGAAAATACATATATAGAAAATAGAAATAAAATAGGTGTAAATAGAAAATACATATATAGAAAATAGAAATAAAATAGGTATAAATAGAAAATACATATATAGGAAATGGAAATAAAATAGGTATAAATAGAAAATACATATATAGGAAATGGAAATAAAATAGGTATAAATAGAAAATACATATATAGAAAATAGAAATAAAATAGGTATAAATAGAAAATACATATATAGGAAATGGCAATAAAATAGGTATGAATAGAAAATACATATATAGAAAATAGAAAAAAATAGGTATAAATAGAAAATATATATATAGAAAATAGAAATAAAATAGGTGGGAATATAAAATACATATATAGAAAATAGAAATAAAATAGGTATAAATAGAAAATACATATATAGAAAATAGAAATAAAATAGGTATAAATAGAAAATACATATATAGAAAAGAGAAATAAAATAGGTGTAAATAGAAAATACATATATAGAAAATAGAAATAAAATAGGTGTAAATAGAAAATACATATATAGAAAATAGAAATAAAATAGGTATAAATAGAAAATACATATATAGAATATAGAAATAAAATAGGTGTAAATAGAAAATACATATATAGAAAATAGAAACAAATAGGTATAAATAGAAAATACATATATAGGAAATGGAAATAAAATAGGTGTAAATAGAAAATACATATATAGAAAATGGAAATAAAATAGGTATAAATAGAAAATAAATATATAGAAAATAGAAATAAAATAGGTGTAAATAGAAAATACATATATAGAAAATAGAAATAAAATAGGTATAAATAGAAAATACATATACAGAAAATAGAAATAAAATAGATGTAAATAGATAATACATATATAGAAAATAGAAATAAAATAGGTATAAATAGAAAATACATATATAGAAAATAGAAATAAAATAGGTATAAATAGAAAATACATATATAGAAAATAGAAATAAAATAGGTATAAATAGAAAATACATATATAGAAAATAGAAACAAATAGGTATAAATAGAAAATACATATATAGAAAATAGAAATAAAATAGGTATAAATAGAAAATACATATATAGAAAATAGAAATAAAATAGGTATAAATAGAAAATACATATATAGAAAATAGAAATAAAATAGGTGTAAATAGATAATACATATATAGGAAATAGAAATAAAATAGGTATAAATAGAAAGTACATATATAGGAAATAGAAATAAAATAGGTATAAATAGAAAATACATATATAGAAAAGAGAAATAAAATAGGTATAAATAGAAAATACATATATAGAAAATAGAAATAAAATAGGTATAAATAGAAAATACATATATAGGAAATGGAAATAAAATAGGTGTAAATAGAAATACATATATAGAAAATGGAAATAAAATAGGTATAAATAGAAAATACATATATAGAAAATAGAAATAAAATAGGTATAAATAGAAAATACATATATAGAAAATAGAAATAAAATAAGTGTAAATAGAAAATACATATATAGGAAATAGAAATAAAATAGGTATAAATAGAAAATACATATATAGGAAATGGAAATAAAATAGGTATAAATAGAAAATACATATATAGGAAATAGAAACAAAATAGGTGTAAATAGAAAATACATATATAGAAAATAGAAATAAAATAGGTGTAAATAGAAAATACATATATAGAAAATAGAAATAAAATAGGTATAAATAGAAAATACATACATAGAAAATAGAAATAAAATAGGTGTAAATAGAAAATACATATATAGGAAATAGAAATAAAATAGGTATAAACAGAAAATACATATATAGAAAATAGAAATAAAATAGGTATGAAGAGAAAATGCATACATAGAAAATAGAAATAAAATAGGTGTACATAGAAAATACATATATAGAAAATAGAAATAAAATAGGTATAAATAGAAAATACATATATAGAAAATAGAAATAAAACAGGTATAAATAGAAAATACATATATAGGAAATAGAAATAAAATAGATGTAAATAGAAAATACATATATAGAAAATAGAAATAAAATAGGTGTAAATAGATAATACATATATAGGAAATAGAAATAAAATAGGTATAAATAGAAAATACATATATAGGAAATAGAAATAAAATAGGTGTAAATAGAAAATACATATATAGAAAATAGAAATAAAATAGGTATAAATAGAAAATATATACATAGAAAATAGAAATAAAATAGGTATAAATAGAAAATACATATATAGAAAAGAGAAATAAAATAGGTATAAATAGAAAATACATATATAGAAAAGAGAAATAAAATAGGTATAAATAGAAAATACATATATAGAAAAGAGAAATAAAATAGGTGTAAATAGAAAATACATATATAGAAAATAGAAATAAAATAGGTATAAATAGAAAATACATATATAGAATAGAGAAATAAAATAGGTATAAATAGAATATACATATATAGAAAATAGAAATTAAATAGGTGTAAATAGAAAATACATATATAGAAAATAGAAATAAAATAGGTATAAATAGATAATACATATATAGAAAAGAGAAATAAAATAGGTGTAAATAGAATATACATATATAGAAAATAGAAATAAAATAGGTGTAAATAGAAAATACATATATAAAAAATAGAAATAAAATAGGTATAAATTGAAAATACATATATAGAAAATCGAAATTAAATAGACGTAAATAGAAAATACATATATAGAAAATAGAAATAAAATAGGTATAAATAGAAAATACATATATAGAAAATAGAAATAAAATAGGTGTAAATAGAAAATACATATATAGAAAATAGAAATAAAATAGGTATAAATAGAAAATACATATATAGAAAATAGAAATAAAATAGGTATAAATAGAAAATACATATATAGAAAAGAGAAATAAAATAGGTGTAAATAGAAAATACATATATAGAAAATAGAAATAAAATAGGTATAAATAGAAAATACATACATAGAAAATAGAAATAAAATAGGTATAAATAGAAAATACATATATAGAAAAGAGAAATAAAATAGGTGTAAATAGAAAATACATATATAGAAAATAGAAATAAAATAGGTGTAAATAGAAAATACATATATAGAAAATAGAAATAAAATAGGTATAAATAGAAAATACATATATAGAAAATAGAAATAAAATAGGTGTAAATAGAAAATACATATTTAGAAAAGAGAAATAAAATAGGTGTAAATAGAAAATACAAATATAGAAAAGAGAAATAAAATAGGTGTAAATAGAAAATACATATATAGAAAATAGAAATAAAATAGGTATAAATAGAAAATACATATATAGAAAATAGAAATAAAATAGGTATAAATAGAAAATACATATATAGAAAATAGAAATTAAATAGGTATTAATAGAAAATACATATATAGAAAATATAAATGAAATAGGTGTAAATAGAAAATACAAATATAGAAAATATAAATAAAATAGGTGTAAATAGAAAATACATATATAGAAAATAGAAATAAAATAAGTGTAAATAGAAAATACAAATATAGAAAATAGAAATAAAATAGGTGTAAATAGAAAATACGTATATAAGAAATGGAAATAAAATAGGTGTAAAAAGAAACCAGAGAACAAATTAACATTTAAATGGGTCGAGCGAATGACAAGATTTAGAAAAGGAGAGCTCAGGTCTGAAATAAAAGACGTATAGGCAATTTTTGGGCAAGGCTTCTGGAAAAATAGTTGGGTAATTCTAATACTCCAGAAAGTATGTGACTCCATATACGATCCTCTACCTATATAACACTAAGCCGACGTCCGAAAATCGAATATTGATATCACATCTGGAGAGGTATTTTTGAAAACAGTTTCTTGTCTAGAGAGAGTTCAAAATCATTTTTTTTTCTGAGCTCCAAATTAGTAGCTCCCTATAAAAAATTCACAGCAAAAACTTGTCTAGCCACCAGAATATAATAAATAGTTATTTATGAGAGCTTGTCGTATATGTCAACTGAAAATTCTATAGAAAAAAACACTTTTGCAATTTGAATTTATATATATAAAAAAAAGGAGCACAAAAGAAATGTCTTTTTGGAATCCTTTGAGATGTGGCTTCATAATTTATGCATTCATTCCTTTGTGAACTGTCATCCTCATCCTCATAGTAGTTGTTAGACTATGTTCCCGTCAATTTATCCTCTAGCTTTGTCCAGGAGATTAACTGCGACGGGATAGAAACGCTGAGACTTGTGACTGTATGCCCAGTAATTACTACCTTTCATAATTGTTGTCTCACCACGTTTTTGGCCGACAAATCCTCTGGTCTGCTTGGGTAGCATTAAAATCGCTATCTTCAGACAATGCTCACCTGGGACCATAGAGACTCAACGCATCTATCCACTGCACCTTCGAGGTACGTGGCACAGTGTAGAGACGTGTTGGTCTCTACAGTTCCACCATAGAAACCCAACACCTCCATCTACTGCGCCATGGACCCCAAAGGATGAAAAAAAAAATGTGTTTACAGATCAGAATTTTAAATGTTAGCACATATCCAGCATTTCTCTTATCCTAGTTTGGCATAAGGTTACTAATTTGTGGGGTGCATTTTCAGTGTATACATTATATCAAACCTTTTTGCTCTTCATCTATATCATCTTCTATTTTCACCTTTCTCTTCTTTATTTCTTCCCTTCCTATTACAGCTTCCGCTTTCTGCTCGCATTGCCAAAGAGATGCTGTGTACATTGCTATTAGCAGGTGCTTGAAACGAGCCTGGACATTCTCATTACACTTCGGAATATTCTTGTGTGCATGAATGGACGTTTCGATAGTGGCCTAAGTGGTCCGAGTGGTGCATCGAAACATGCACGTCAGAAAATCTTTCATGTATGCGTGGATGGACGGATTGGAAATATCCGTGGGCAGGAAGCAAGAATGGAAATTCGGATTGATTGGATGATGAATGGAAGGATGACGAAATCATGAGAGGGATAGACAGATTGATCCATAAAAGCCAGACACATTAGTCAACAGACATCCTTACTAAAATAATAATAAAAACCTAATGTCTTCGTTAGGTTTGAATATTGTTTTTTCCTTTTTTAGGGGTAACTAGTCTATACATCACCATATCGTATGAATCCAAAATTCTACTGTTGTCATTGGTTTCCCCGATAGTTTTGTAGTAAGAATTCTTTCTAGATAGGTATTGTATACTTATGGGAAGGACCTCGAAAATATTGCCAATATCCTAAGTGAAAGTGATTTTTGTGGAACGCACTGGATTTGAACTTGAAACAACAAGGTTGTCATTTCGTGTCATTAACCACTTGATCACTGACACCTTCCAACTAGTTTAGTAAATAATACCAATCCTTTTCCACTTACTTAGGCATTGATTTTGGGCTGGTGCATCTGCTACTAGTCTCTCACTCCTGGACAGGGTTCAAAAGAGAGTTGCCAACCTGATAAGTCCTCTGTCCCATCGACGAAATGTTGCATCCCTCTGCCTGTTCTATGAGTATTTTAATGGTGAATTCTCTGACGAACTACAAGCACTTGTACCCTCTTCGATGTAAATACCTTCGACAAACCCGACAAGCAGCCAAATTCCACCTGCTCATTATTGGAGTAGAGGAGATGGGATGGATGCACACCTTGTATACGCCAACTTCAAAATTAACACATTTGTATTCATTCTTTTGTTATCCTCATCTTCATAGTTGCCGTTGTTTCATCACGTTTCATCTGGACTTCTTCAGATGATTAACTGCAACTAGATAGGAATGCTGAGTCTTATTACTGTATCCCTTTCAGAGATCGTAGTGCAGTGGATAAGGGCATTGTGTCTCTACAATTCCAGATGTGAATTGTCTGAATCCTACATAAGCAAGCAAAAGGATCAATTGGCCAAAATATGGTGATGCAACATCTATGGGAGGCAATAATTACTGGGGATGAGTTATAAGACTCAGCATTCTTATCCAGTTGCAGTTAATTACCTTAAGAAGGCCAGAGAATGATTTGGCTTAAAAGTGGTGAGACAGCAACAACTATGAAAATGAAAATAACAGTCCGCAAAAGAATGAATACACAAATTATGAAGTTTCATCTCAAAGGATTAAATATATATATAGTATTGTTGCAGCTCAACGGTGCTTAACATTGATAATCCATGAATGTAACAGTTTTTTTTAAACAGTTAATTTTGACCAGACACACATCTCCCTTTATTTATCCATTCAATGGATGTTTATATATATATATATATATATATATATATATATATATATATATATATATATATATATATATATATACTAAAAAATAAATGTGTAAAAATGTATGGCAATTAGGCTATGTGGAATTTCCATGTTTTTTCCTCTTAGGGAATTGTCAGGCTAAAATATATTAACACCTGACGATTCGATATAGTAATGAAATGTAAAAGGTTCCGTGTAGCTTGATTACCGTATATTTTCATAACTGGCAACCTGTTATCTATTTAGTTTTTTCCAAAAATTCAAAGATGGCGTAACTAATTGTAAAAATAATTGCTCCCAATTTTAGGATTTTGTAATCATGCCATTATGCCTTTATTTTCTTTTGATTGATAAGTCGATAAGTGCTTTTTCTTCTGATGAGTTAAGGGCAGAATAAATTCAAGAATTTACATAATAATTACATGAATGATTCTGCGCTATGATACACGTGCTGTCAAGAATTGTGCATGTCAACGTATTTAAAGAAATAAACGGTAAGATTGTCGACATCTTGAAATTTATCATTTATTTGTATATGCTCTGTAGTTACATCGAGCTTCATAAATTAAAGGATTGGAATAAATATAATTGCATATGCATATTTACCCATAAAATGAAACATAAAGTTGTTTCCTTATATATATATATATATATATATATATATATATATATATGTATATATATATAAATATATATATATATATATATAGAATTTATTTCAAAAGATGACTCAAGTGATATCAGCCTGAATCGAACCCAATCATTAAGCGTTCCAGCCACGTTCCCTACTGTTTGAGCTATCGAAATAATGATAAGAAAGAATTACAATTAAACGAATTCACGCTATGAATAAATCTGCTTAATAGAAATATGTCAGCAAATTAAATGAACGTTTTGCATTTCAACTTGCCGACATATTTCTGTACGCGTTATTCATCCAGCCAAACAAAGATTTTACTTGTTATAAACCATCTGTAAATTATAGTGTTTTATGTTTAAGAGTTTATCGGTTAAATATTTACACACAGACACGCACAGACATGTATCAACTGCTTTGTTTATATAGATTAATCTGAAGGTAAAATAATCAGCACAAAATCGCCGAAAACTTTGTGATTCTATTTTCCACTGTTAAGTGGGTTATTATGCCAATTCATCAGAGAGGGAAAATAATTCATATGTAACGTTTTACATCTCTTTCAACGGTATCGTTACATTTTCATAGCGTTGTTACATTTTCACAGAGCTGTTACATTTTAATGGACCCAACGCATTGTAGAGTCCGCCGAAAGGAAAACTTTCAACTAACGTTTTCTTTATTTAACAAAAGCCTTTATATATGGTATTTCTAACAATGCATTTAAAAAAGTATTTAAACATTCCTTTTCTCTTTCTTTGGCTGCATGAGAATTTTCATCACTGCAGTGACATCACTCACATTTCAAACATGTGCTTTCCGAACACTAGTTATGCCTTGAATATGTGCTTCTCTTGTCAGGTCTTGAAAAAAAACTACCAAAATCACCACTTCTCCATCCATGTGTGTCCTTTTGTCTCTACTGTAACATCATTTCTCACAGCCGGCTTGGTCATTTGCATATTTCTATTCTGTTACAAATATTATCTCGCCTATGTCCCTCGGGACGCTCTGAGAGCATTCATCATTATTAATTTTAATTAGGGTGTCTATTTATTTATTTCAGGCCGGTGTATATTTATTAGGTTTTTAAATATACATTGAATTAAACCTCAGGATTAAAGATTTACATTTTTTTTTTTTACATTTCAAAATCTTCATTGAGGAGGATTTAAAAAAATATTTTTTCCGCCATTTTGAAATCTTTAATGATTGAAATTTAAATAAAAAATATTTCTTTTCATTTCAAAATTTCATTGAATGTTGGACAATTGAAATTTAAAGTAAAAAAAAAATATGTTGTTTCTTCGTTTTAAAATCCCAGTTTATTAAGTTTTAATTAAGATGTATAGAAAAAAATTGTTATTGATTTTTTTGTTCAAATCTGTATTGATTCTAATCTACAGGAAATATTTTATATTTTATATCTTATATAGCTTTTATATCTATGTCTTCCATGGATTTGCTGTGACGAAAATTTGAAGAAATATGTTGAAGTAGATGGAGGTGGTGAAGTGGGCTGTGGCATGAAGAAGGCTCTCTTCTTATTTCTTTTTTCTTTTATATAGAAACCGCTCTAGACAAGGTGTAAAACCATTTGATGTAAGAAGCAAACAAGAATGAAAGATACCTCTCGAAAAGACAGAACATGCCCATTAACCTTGGTATTAGTATTAACATTGTTGTTTCTTTTCTAAACATTATCGTTCGTGTTTTTAATTTTTTTAGTCAATGTTATTAGTATTGCTTTTATCTGAATGGTTCTATTAGTATCCTTATGAGTATTATTATTATTATTATTATTATTATTATTATCTGTATCACATTTTTCTAACTATTACTATTATCATTAGTATCAGCATTACTCTTTGTATTCTTACTGTTATCAATAATGTTATTACTATACATGGTAATATCAGTATTATACTTTTTGTTATTATTGATCTTTGTATATCTAACATCACGATCATGTAGTACTATACATCATTAATTCTAGCTTGGGGTTAGGCATTGAAATTTTGTCACTCACTCTAAATTCACGGAAAATGTTGAGACACGGGTACGTTAGTATGGTCTAAAGTGGAGTAATTTTGTATTTCTTTGATGTGTATAGCTTTGCTTCAGTAGCGATATAAGCAAATATTTTTGCACGTGTTTTCAGAAAATATATATTTTTTACGCTCGCCTTAGCAAAACAGGGCAAATTTCGTGCTCAAATCTACTATCACCGCAACCCATGGTCACTGGGTAGTCCATTTTTTTAGAACATATTTCATCATTTTATTTTTTTTGTTAGCAGCTGTAGATTTTTCACTGAATAATGGACTGTTATTTTCTTATATTAAATATTTTTTGTTAGGTTAACCAGGCAGTTCTTGCGGAATTTTTAATTTTGATTTCAATTGATGTACTTTCAAATAAGTTCGCGTTACAATACTTTTACTTTATTTTTAAACTTACTCATTTTAAAGGACCTTTTCTCTCTATCTAATAGTGTCAATTACAATCGCTTTAAAACAATTATGTCTTCTTTTAAGAACGGAAATTCACACAATTTTCTTATTTCAATTGAATCTCGGCCGAAAAACTGCTAAAACAGCTCGAAACATTTGATCCAGAAACCACTACTGAATGCACAGCACAATAGTGGTTTAAGAAATTTCATGGTGGTGGTCGGACATCGAATGTCGACACCGATCAATTAAGAGCCTTAGTTGAAGTCAATTCATTCACAAGTATTCAAGAACTTGCTTCTGAATTAGATGTAAATATGCGACGATTTCCAACCACTTCAGAGATTGGAAAGACAAAAAACTTGATGTATAATTGCGTTACGGATTACAGGACTATGAAATGAAATGCCATATCATCTTTGTTTCTTTTACGCAACAAGATTGACCCATTTCTCGACCGGGATATGACTTGCGATGAAAAGTGGGTTCTTTACGACAACCGGCGACGCTCAGCCAAGTGATCAGGTGCTGACGAAGCTCCACGATACTTACGGAAGCCAGAGTTGCATCAAAAGACAGTCATGCTAGCTGTTTGGTGGTCTTCGACCGGTTTCATTCATTAAAATTTTTTGAATACGAGCGAAACCATTACAGTGAAGAAGCACTGTCAACAAATGGATGAAATGCATTAGAAACTTCGATAACAACAACTTGAATTTGTCATCAGAAAAGGTCCAATTCTCCTCCATGACAATGCTCGACCGCACAATGCTAAACTGACCCTGCAGAATTGAACGAATTGGGCTACGAAACTCTGCCTCATCTGCAATACTTTCCAAACCTCTCACCTATCGACTCTCACTTTTTAAGCATCTCGGAAACTTTCTGTGAGAAATGCTTCAAAAACCTAAGCGATATCAAAAACTTTTTCAACGATTTCTTCGCCACCAAAACACAAGATTTTTACGTTACTGGCATGAATACATTTGTTTTGCGTTGGCAAAAGTTTTGATTCTGATGGTGCTTATTTCGATCAATATTTTTTTTTTTATTTGAGTTGAGATATTTTCCTCTGAAATTAAAAATTAAAAACCGCAAGAACTTTCTTGTCAACCTGATATTACATCCCCGATTGACAGAATAACAATTAGTAAATTTATTCTATTTTATTTAACAGTCGCTTGTGTTAAACATCGTTTCCATTACTTTTAAATTTTTATTTACGTTTAATGCATTTACTGCATAACAGTTTTATAATCATAAAAATACAAATAACCAAAGACGAATGTATTTGCTTGAAGCATCGCTGCCAAATATGCAAGTGGATATAAATGAAGGCTGAGAGCAATGCAGAAAATTGGAATAGTGAAAGAAAATATGAACAAAAAACAATCAACGACGATATTTTGGTTAGGAATCTCATTCTAGTGTCATGCCGGGTACATTCAGCTACTTTCTTTTCCACTCTTACAGAACATTTTTTTAAAGATGAAACGTACCGCTTTCTCTCATTCCCCCCAAAAATAAAAACAGACTTTTATTCTCAGAATAGTAAATTTACATTTTTAGACAATTAGCGGTCTTGTAACAGTAGTGACCTTAATTGCCGATACTAATTCTTACAGGACGGTGGTTCATTTACCTGAGCATATTTACAAACGTACAGAAATAATATTTTACAGAAAATCTGCTTCCGATACTGTAGCTAAAGCTGCCACCAATGACTGCCACGACGTTACATCAATAGGTTAGATCAACATCACACGATAACAATAACACAATTTCTCGCTCATCTTTGCTTACATTATTTTATTTATTTTTTTTTTTTACATAGGCATCACCACTTATCAAGGCTCAGGGGCCACAGGGGGGGGGTGAGGGTTAAAAAGTGTACACTATTCAATTGGACAATATAGTAATTGTCAGTAATGGAAATTCAGTAAATTTGTTAACAAGTGGAACGGCTTATCAAAAACTTGTTTACATTGGACTTGAAGACAACCACATTGTAGTCAGCTGGAAAGCAGGAAAACAGAAGACAGTTCAACAGTTGTGCAGTTCTAAAAAAGAAGCTTTGTTCATGAAATCTATGTTTAGGTTTAGGCACGTATAAAGAGTGGGGGATTTATTGATAGTATTTTCAGCTAGACGAGTGTTTCTTGTGAAAGTTTGGCGAGGGGGGCCATAGATTGAAGCTCAGTCGAGCACTTGCCATGAAAATAACAATAAAGCAAAGAAAAACTCGCTACATCTCTTCTGTGAGAAAGAGGTTGCAGGAAAGAAAAAAAGGACATCTCCTATGAGGCTATGGAATCTATTTTGAACTCTATCAAGGCAGGATAAGTCCTTTCTAGCAGCTCTTGCCCAGATGTGGCGACAGTACTCCTCCTTGGACGAACTTGGCTCTTATATAGATAGAGAATTGCATCAGCAGTGAGATATCTACTGGATCGATAGAAGGATCCCATCATTTTTCCAGTGGCTTTGGCAACAGATTTGATGTACGTGTTCCATTTAAGATCAGGAGTAAAGATCAAGCTGGAGATCTTGTGAAGTAATCATTTATGCCATACTCTATCAAAGGCTTTTATATCAAGAGCAATTGCACTAGAAAGGTTGTCTCCATCGAGAGATTCGCTAGTCCTATGATATATAACTGTAAGCACATCTGCTGTAGATCTAGCAGAACGGAAAGCATACTGTGTGTCACTAAAAAGGTTATTTCTGTTGAGATGGTTGATTACTTCTGTATTTAACACAGATTCCAACAACTTACTCATGACGCACAGGAGACTTACTGGCCTGTACTGAGAGGGAGATGACCGATCACCTGAATTCTTAAATACAGAGCAAATTGATAAGATTTTCCAGGGTAATCTGAAGCAATTCTACTTAAGACAACGTTTAAACAGTTTTGCAAGTATGGGCGCTAGTTCTGGTTGAAGATTTTTGAGTACTATAATCGGAATACCGTCAGGGCCGGTTGCAAGGTTTTTAATTAGCTTGGCAATATCATGTACAGCTATTTGTGTATTACATAGCGTGTTTTCTGATACAGGAGGAAATACTGGGAGTTGGAGGCCTTGGTCGCAAAGGGTAGGATTAGCTGCAAAGTTCTTGGCAAAGAGTTTGGCTTTGTCTGATGCTGACAAGATTACCTCAGGTCCATTGATGATAGTTGGGATAGAGCACACGTTTCTGTTCAGGATTCTGTTTGCTATTTGCCAAAACTGGTGGGAACCAAACCGCTGCTCAGCTACTTTTTTTTTTTTACGCAGTGGTCACCGCTTATCAAGGCCCAGAAGCCACTCAGGGATAAGGGTTATTGCAAGTACATTACGTTAGTGTGGAGATTTGATGAAATGTTTACTTAAGGGGGCGGTTCATTAGGAATTTATTAACGTTGGACCTGAAGACATCCAAGTTGTAGTCAGGTGGGAAGCAGGCAGACGGAACAGAGTTCCACAGGCGTGCAGTTCTAAGAAAGAAACTTTGTTCATGGAATCCACGTTTTGATTTAGGCACAGATAAAGAGTGGGGGAAATTTTCACAGTGGGTTCAGCTAGACGGGTGTTTTTCATGAAAGATTGGCGAGTGGGGACCAGAGATTGGAGTTCAGACGAGCACCTCCCATGGAAATAACGATAAAACAAGGATAGCCTCGTAACGTCTCTTCTCTGGGAGAGAAGTTGAAGGGTAGAGAAAAGAGCATTCCCCACTAAGCCACGAAGTCTATTTTGTACTCTGTCAAGGCAGGATAGGCTGTTTTTAGCAGCTCCTGGCCAGATATGGCAGCAGTATTCCATCCTTGGACGTACGTGGCTTTTATATAGATAGAGAATTGCATCAGTAGTAAGATATCTTCTGGAGCGGTAGAAGGATCCCACCATCTTTCCAGCGACCTTGGCAACAGACTTGATGTACGTGTTCCATTTCAGTTCAGGAGTAAAGGTCAAATCCAGAAGCTTGTCAAAACATGACGAGAGCCATCCATCCCAATTGATGCCAGATGGGGATCAGAGCGTTGATGATATAAGGATAGGAGTTTGGTTTTAGATGCATTAAAAGTAACCAGCCACGTTCTCCCCCACTGAACCACGTGCTTGAGATCAGAGGAGAGAGAATCAGAGAGAACTTTGTCATTTACAGCCTTTGATGTGTTGCCGTAGATTGTCGTGTCATCAGCATAGATGTCAATGAATGATTTAAGTATGTGTTTAGGGAGATCATTGATGTAGATCAGGAAGAGAGTTGGGCCCAGGATTGACTCCTGAGGGACTCCAGCATTAATACTCTGGGCCTCTGATTTTTGTCCATCGACCACTACTCTTATGAGCCTATCAGAGAGAAATGATTTAATGATTGAGAAAACATTACTAGTTATACCGTAGCTGGAAATCTTGTGAAGTAGACCCTTATGCCATACCTTGTCGAAGGCCTTTGATATGTCAAGATCAATTGCCCTAGAAAGGAAGCCTTTGTCAAGAGATTCACTAATCCTGTGAGATATAACCGTCAGCACATCTGCGGTAGATCTTGCAGAGCGGAAACCATATTGTGTGTCACTTAGAAGGTTGTTTCTGCTGAGGTGGTTGAATATTTCTCTATTTGATATGGATTCCAGCAACTTACTCATAACACACAAGAGACTTATTTGTCTGTACTGAGAGGGAGATGACTTATCACCTGAATTCTTAAATACAGGGCAAACTTATGAGGTCTTCCAGGGAGTCGGAAATCACTTCTCCTTAAGGCAGCGCTTAAACAGTTTCGTAAGTATGGGAGCAAGTTCTGGTTGAAGCTTTTTTTACACTATAATTGGGATGATGTCAGGGCCAGTTGCTTTCCTGGAATCAAGGTTCTTGATTAGCTTGGTGACCTCATGCACGGATATTTGTATGTTACCTAGCGTGTTCTATGTTATCGGAGGAAATATGGGGAGTTGATGGCCTTTGTCGCATAGGGTGGAATTAGCTGCAAAGTTCTTTGCAAATAGTTTGGCCTTGTCTGACGCTGACGAGATGACCACTGGTCCATTGATAATGGTTGGGATAGAACGCACACTTCTGTTCAGAATCCTATTTGCTATTTGCCAAAACTGGTGGGAACCAAGCCGCTGATCAGCTACCTTGGATTTAACAGACTGGGCATAAAGCTCTTTTGCTTGTTTTATTACTCTTTTACAGTGGTTTCTGGCGTTCCTGAAAGCAGCTTTAGTCTCAATGGATCTATTACGTTGGTAGCTATGGAAAAAGTGATTTCTGTGCGCGATAGCAGCAGCACATTCTGGGGAGAACCATGGCTGGTTGTTAGGTTTTTGTTGGAATTTTTTAGATGGTATGAATTGGTCTATACCTACAATTAACCATTCGGTCAGATCTGATACTATAGAGGACACTTCCTTTTTAAACATAGAGTGCAGAGGTAAATCAGATATGAATGTACGGAAGCTATCCCAGTTAGCCATAGAGTATCGGTATACAGTACTTGAAACTTGACAGACTGAGCATACAACTTTCTTGTGCTCTTTATTACTTTTTTTTACAATGGTTGCTGGCAGTTCTGAAAGCAACTTTAGTCTCAGTATATCTATTACATTGGAAGCAATGGAAAAAGTGATTGCTGTGAGCAATGGCAGCAGCACATTCTGGAGAGAACCGTGGCTGGCTGCTAGGTTTTTGCTGGAACTTTTTCGAGGGTATGAAATGGTCAATACCTAGAATTAACCATTCTGTCAGGTCTGATACTATAGAGGACACATCCTTTTTAAACATAGAACGCAGAGGTAGATCTGATGTAAATGTATGGAAGCTGAAACCACTGTCAATAATTCCCCCACTCTTTATCTCTGCCTAAACCAAAACCTAGATTCCATGAACAAAGCTTCTTGCACGCCTGTGAAACTCTCTTCCGTTTGCCTGTTTTTCCGCTGACTAAAACATGGTCATCTTCAAGGCCAACATAAACAAATTCTTGATTGCCCCCTTAAGCAATCCAATTTACCAAATTTCCACTACTAACCATTACTACGATAGTATCCCATTAACTACTGTACACTCAATAACCCTTATCCTCGAGTGGCCTCCAGGGCTTGATAAGTGGTGACTCCTTTAAAAAAAAGAAAAACCGAAAACAATAAATGTGAAGAACTGATTTTCCTTGTCACTGTTTCTGGTACATTAGCTGACTATAACCAATCCAGTCATAATCTTTTGTCTCAAGCAGTCAGGGTTGAGACAGCTGTAGGCAGGAACTACCGGAAGTGTTGACGTCCTCCTACATACAGTACCTGGTATTTTCAAATGTCCATCCATCTAGTACTTACCAGGCTCAAGTTGCTTAACTTCAGTGATCTGACAAAAACTAGTGTGTCAATGTGATTATGTTGTATAGTTCTGCAGAGAGGGCTTTATTGAATTTCATACAGTGTCGTCTGAAGTGTTGGCTTAGACTGAGTCCACAGACATCCAAGCAGTTCAGAATGACGCTTGATGTATTATAATGACTAATCTTTAGAAGCAGAGTTGGTTAGGGGCACACAACATCATAAATGGAATACCAGGTGTTGTATTATAAATTACTAAGTGACTCCATGTATATAAGAGGGTGTGCATATTTATGCAACCACTTTCTCTTCCCTTTTATAAAATTTCGGTTTGCTTTTCAATTGATTGTTCACTTCAGAGGTCGTATTAAAGATGGAAAACATGTTGGCTTCATCATTTTACATAACACAAAGCTCGCATTTAGATAAAAAATTGTCTCAGATTCTCATATGAAATTTAGGCTATAGGGATAGACTGATGCTTAGTAAATTATGAGCTTTGGTAAAATATTCATCCTAGGATGGATTGCTAATACTGAGAAATATTTGAACTCTTTACTAAAAATCAAAATATTCCACCAAAACTTTGGTGATCACTAATTCTGTTAGATCGGGAATTTAAGAGTGATCTCCCTTGGATCATATTCATTGCCATGCTTTATACTGGGCAAGAAAAGAATGTACACTTGTATTTCTGAAAATAGAAAAATGTAATTCTCTCCACATAGGAAATATAAAACCAGAAATTATTCTCTTTCTGGTTTAGATGCTTCTGGGCATAGTCTGACACAATGACATCTTGGAGTATTTCCTTTATTGAGAACAAAAAGTAAGATATTCTTCAGCAGGTTGTCCCAGCGTCTGGCAAATTTCTTACTAAATAACAAATTTATGGACCCTTCAGTGCCAAAAGTTAATATTGCTGGGATACCGGGTGAGCAGCTCTAAGCATATGGGAATTGTTACACAACTAATAAGAATAACGAAAGAGAATAAGGGTGATGTGACTGTTTTGCCATTTGACATGGCTACTCCTTATGGGTCTATACAATGATGAATTGCTCAAATATATAAAGAAACCAGTTTTCTTCCACAAGGCAGTAAAATAATGAGACTCGTCCACTATTCGTAACTAGACCAATGAAAAGGGAATGTCCTAAACTGACATCACAGTAACCATTTGGCCAATGAGTATATACTGTACTGCACTACAGTGGCACTTATCCTAGGTGGGTTGAACTGACTTTCTGCAAAGGAGGAAGTTTCATTGAAGTTTGAAATTCGTTAGTGATCTCCAGTCGCATGTATATCCTCATTAGGTTTTTGCAGCCCTTGCAAGGAGGTATCAACGTCCTCCTACATACAGCTCCTCCTATTCCTTAATGACCACCCATCTAGTACTGATCAGCTTCAACGTTGCTTATCTTCAGTGTATCAACGTGATTATCTTTCAATGTGTTTCAGTTTAATTCTGTCAAATTTCTCAGAAATTGAGGAGCCTCTTTTTAGGGGCTAACATTTGATCACTATATCGGATACATATATAATCAAATATCCCATTAAAGGTCTCCTTTACCTATCAAGCACTGAGTTAATAAAGAAGTTGGGAACATGATTTTACTCTCCCCAATTATCCATTTAAATATGTCATAATATATCTTTCTTGTAATCTCTGTGTCTTACTAGATTGCTGGACAAGAATTAATTTAGTCTAGTGGAGTATCTAGCTTTGAGCTATTAATTGAGGTAACTTAACTTGAAGAGAGTGCATTAATATTCATAAAGGCCAATGTATGTTGGCGATATCATAGCGAGAAGATCTTATTTGTGCTACGAATTCTATGTTATTTTGAATATTTAGTTAGGGTTTATTTTCAGAGATAGTATCCTCGTGCCAGGTTGTATAGGAATACCTAAGACACTCGAGGATAGTGTCTGCCAACGAGTGTACGATAAAAAGAAACTCGAATGTACACAGACCTATTTTGCTTTGTGAACAATATACGTTACATTTATTATCATTATTTAATCACTAGTAGTCACACAGGTCGTCATCAAAAATTCTCTTTGAGAACAATTTGTGGTGTTCTCTAGAGTCTCAGTGACAACAAGTCTCCCCAGATTTCCAGTACTCTCCACCTCTTTCGATAACCTTTGCAAACCAATTTGCGTTATCACAACAGCCGCTTACCATTGATTTCTAATTGGTCCTCACTGGAATTTGGGTTCCAATATGTCTCTCCAAGTCCTAGTCCTTTCTGCACTCAACCAGCGAAGGTCTGGTTAGTGCTTCCTCTCCTTGGTAATTTCATCCTCCTTTATCCTTCTCACTTATTTCGTATGGTGCCAGTTTATGGTCACACACACACACACACACACACACACACACACACACACACACACACACACACACACACACAACTTACCGTTTCAGTTTTCATGATCCCATGTGATGTTCCTTTGTGTTTCACCTCTGTAGCCGTTTCTGTATATCCAGTTTGTGCCACTAGACCATTCAAGGGTTTTCTTTAATATTTCTACAGTTTTCATTATTGTTATCTGTTGTATCTTCTCAGTAATCTCACTGATTCTAATCTCTTTCATTCTTTTTTCAAAAGTTTTCAGTATTGTTCCTAATGGTCCTACTATTAGCGGTGTTATTTTTACTTTCTTCATTTTCCAGATCCCTTTGAACTCTACCAAACTCCTCCGACAATTTTCGGTCTAAACACTTGGAATTTTAGATATAGGGTAAGTGGACATGGATCTAACTTAATAACTTAATTTGAACACAAAACAATAAATTTTAAGGGGTCATAATAGGGGCCAAAGTTTAACAAATTGACTACTTTTTGGGGGGGCTCAACACACATCTCCAAATATCCGGGCAACGCTGGGCATCCATGCTAGTTATTACTATAATAGTTTTTTTTTAATATATATATATATATATATATATATATATGTGTGTGTGTGTGTGTGTGTGTGTGTATTGGTATATATATATATATGTGTGTGTGTGTTTGTATATATATATATATATATATATATATATATATAAAAGTGAACATGTCTGTCTATCTGTCTGTCTGTCTGTTTGTCTGTGTGTCTGTGTACATTCCCCTACGCAATAACTTTGTCAATTTTTAGTCTACAGACTCGAAATTGGATATACAGGGTACTGAGATTTGGGAAAATCGATTTTTCGAGGTTCGGCCAGAAATTTCTCTGTTAAGGGGTAAAAGTTCAACAATTTGACCTTTGAGAACTCTACCAAACTCTTCCGACAATTTTGGGTCTAAACACTTTACATTTTAGATATTGGTTCCTTGGACATGGGTCTAACGTAATAATTGATCTGAGCCCAAAATAATAAATATTAAGGGGACATAATATGGGTCAAAGTTTAAAAAAGTAGTTGTTTTTTTTTGCTTAGCATACACCTCCAAACACCCGGGCAACGCCGGGCACCCATTGCTTGTATGTCTATAAAAGTGAAAGTGTCTGTCTGTCTGTGTGTCTGTGTGTGTACATTTCCCTACACAATAACTCTGTCAATTTTAAGTCTACAGACTCGAAATTTGATATACAGGGTACTGAGATTTGGGAAAAATCGATGAAATCGGTTTTTGGCCAGAAATTTGGCGATTAAGTTCAACGATTTGACCTTTGAGAACTCTACCAAACTCCTCCGACAATTTTGAGTCTACAAACTTGAAATTTTAGATATAGGTTCCTTGAACATGGGTCTAACTTAATAACTTGATTTGAGTCCAAAACAATAAATGTTAATGGGTCAAAAAAGGGGTCAAAGTTAAAAAAAATTGACCTCTGCGGTCTCTTCCAAATTACTCAGACAATTTCTGGTTTAAATATTTGAAATTTTACATAAAGGGTATTCAGAGATAGGGCAAGCTTTTTCATCGGGTTGGATCGAAAATGTTTAGTTACCAATATATAAATGTATGTATGTATGTATGTATGTATGTATGTATGTATGTTTGGATGTCTGCCTAAAACTTTCAATAGAGGCGACGGATTTTACCAAGATCAGTATCGTTTTAAAGTTCGACCTTTCATACGACAAATATCGAAAAATTGGCTAAAAACATTAATATCTCCCTCTTCAACTAGGCACATTTATATATATATATATATATATATATATATATATATATATATATATATAAACAAACGAAACTGGTTCATAATGGTTTTCTTTCTTTCTCACTTTTATTTCGACCATTGTGTCTGCACTCAAGAAAATAAACAAAATTGGATTACTTTGTGAGAACGGTCTATGGGATAAGTATTTGTAAGACGACCATGTTGCAGACTGTATCGAATCAATCATGCAGGGTAACATATCCCAAAGATGTGAAGTATTGAATTTACTGGTCAGTACTCAACTGTTTGACTAGTTTAGCTTAAACTAAATAAATAGAGAAACCTAGCAAGTTCGGTTATAAGTTTTTTTTTTTTTTTTTTTTTTTTTACGACATATCAATCATTTTAAGGTTATTTAATGCCGAATCCAGTTATTTTGGAAATAGTATTCATGTAGCATCCAGTTATTTTGTAGAAGGTTTTTATTCCTTCAAGCTATCTTCAATCGCTAGGTTGTAGTGTTAGATTTAGTTGTTTTATAGTAGATCTTATCGTTAATGTTCCCTACTCTGCAGAACATGAATGAGTTTTGCAATGGGATATGGAAATGGGTTACAGTATTAATTTTTCGCACATTTTAAGTAGGAAACCAATCAGGAAGTGGAGAGATACAAAAAGAGGGAAAAGAGGAAAAGGTGGGTTGTTATTTATTTATTTAAATTTTTTGATTTTGCACAACATATGTTTTGCCAAAGAAGTAGAAAAAAGCATCAATGTTAGGTTCATTTCGTCTCAGGAAGACAATATCTTCTAACAGCCTGATCTGATAGAACCAGTCGGTTATAAGAAAGCTGGATCGTTCCATTATGGGCAAGTTCATTGTCTGAGTTTCGATTAGCTGCTAGTTCGTGAATGAATAATAGACTTTCTAAATATTGTTCAATTGAAACAATATTTTTCCTTACAAATATTTGAAATGCTTCTGTTAAGTGTCTGTTTGATTCTACAGGAAATCTTTGGACTGAAACTTTGTTCGTGGAAATTTTGATGAGGAGGAGTAGTTAAACCTCTCTGAGTGGAGTCTTCAGCCGGAAAAAATCCTACTTAGGGTTTGGTTGTTTTCTCTTACGGCATATCACCCCTTTTTGAATGATTATAATGCTGAATTTGGTAATTTGGGGGGTAAAATTGTGCTTCGGGTTCTTTATATTTTCAAATATTTATTTCTGGTGTTTGGTATGGTTGTTTTGTTTTACGTCATATCAATCCTTTTTGGGTTATTTAAAGCCGAATTCAATAATTTTGTAAAAATATTTTATGCTTCAAATTCTTTATAACTTGTTCATTTTGCAGAACATAATTGAGTTTTTTTTTTTAAAAGGGAAATGAAAAATACAATATCATCAATGTTTTGTGCATGTAAGGATCCAGTATCTCCAGATAGTCTGATTTGGTAGTACCACTGCTACTTATGGAACTGAGCTCTATACTAAAAATGAATAAAATATACTCAATATTGAAATTGATATATTTTCCTATTTTTGCATGTACTAATCTACACGAGTGGAGTATATTCAAATACATGTACCTCACCTTCCCTCACCCGCCCTCAATAAAATGGCAATAAATGCAGACACTTTTTGAACAAGTGATGTATAATGATGCACCGGTTATGTTAGAACGAACATATGGTTCAAGATAATTTTTTTATGTCTTTTTTATTGTGGCCGTGTATGTCGGTACATCCCTCCCCCGTCGTATCAGTAGTTTAATCAGGCAACTCGCAATGAGGGGCAACGCTGTTATTATCAAACAAGGATAAACTTGTAAGTAGAAATTAGTCAGCCAAGCTGGAGCCTGTAATTACAAATTAGCTACAAGATTTGGGGCGTAGAAACGTCTACGTCGTATAAGCGTTTTCTTTGTTTTTGCTTTCTTTTTTGTCTCGGTTATTTAAGTGGTGTGTTTGGCTACGCAATATCATCACAAATATAATTTATATATCTTTGTTAAAAGCGTATATTAAGGAAATATGGACTTCCGGGCATGTCTCATTGATTGAAAGATATCTTTATGGCGTCATTGCTGCAAACTTGTTAGACAGTGAGAGTTTCTTCTATTATATACTAGTTGCAATGCCTGTTCTAAAATAGGTATATCTATATAATTATTAGGTTGGTACAAAAATATGTCATTTTTTTTTTTGACGTCCAACTATATATATAAAAACGAAATTATTTTTGCATCAGCCTAATATGTAACTTTGTGGATCGCCTGCCTTTGTTTGAATTTTGTCTTCGACAATCGGACGATTCATCTTTTAAAAGACAGATGGGAGGTAAATATATATATATGTATATATATATATACATATATATATATATGCATAGTAAGTTATAAAATATATATGGCGATTAAGCTACACTGAATATTCCGTGTTTACTCCGCTCTAGGGTTCTTCAAGCCGAAGAAGCCTAGAGTGGATGAAACGCGGAATATTAAGTGTGGCTTAATCGCCATATATATTTTCTAACTTACTAACTAGCTCTACCAACGTATTGAAGACTGTTGAAGTAAATACTTAAAGTTTACGCATAAATTTATACATTCGTATATTAATTTTATGTGAGTAAATAAAGTATATATATATATATATATATATATATATATATATATATATATATTTACTTTCTTCTTCTATCTACCCTCGTTATATATATATATACATATATATATATATATATATATATATATATATATATATATAACGAGGGTAGATAGAAGAAGAAAGTAAATGCAATTCTATAAGAGGAGACTTATTTGTATAATATAAAGCTCAACAAATTTCAATGGAACTTATATAGGAGAAAATAGGAGTGTAAAATTAATTCACAAATACTACATATTGGAAAATATAAAATGAGTCATTTATTTTAAAATGATATACATACATTTAGTTGGGGGATAGAAGGGGCTCTTTATACTAAGGTATTTCGAAGCCTAATGCTTCTCATCAGAAGAGTAGAGAAGGTTCTAGGTAACATAATGGGGATGTGACGTCTAGCGAAGGAATCATCAGGAACGAAATAAATAAATAAACTTATTGATGTTGTTAGGGGGTAATATATTGAATTCTGCACTCTTTCTGTATCTATATATGAGAATCTTGATGAGAAGCATTAGGCTTCGAAATACCTTGGTATAAAAGTCCCCTTTATCCCCCAACTAAATGTATGTATATCCTTATTTAATAAATGACTCATTCTATATTTTCCAATATATAGTATTTGTGAATTCATTTTCCACTCCTATTGTCTTATATATATATATATATATATATATATATATATATATATATATATATATATATATATATATATGTATATATATATATATATGTAACTACTTCATTTAATCACACAAAATTAATATACAAAAGTATAAATTTATCCGTAAACTTTAAGTATTTACTTCAAAAGTGCTCAATACGTAGGTAGAGCTAGTTAGTAAGATATAAAATATATATGGCGATTAAGCTACACTGCATATTCCGCGTTTCATCCACTCTAGGACTCTTCAGGCTTATGTGCATAAGCCTGAAGTGTCCTAGAGTGGATGAAACGCAGAATATTCAGTGTAGCTTAATCGCCATATATATTTTATAACTTACTATATGCATATATATATATATATATATATATATATATATATATATATATATATATATATATATATATATATAGCTGATAACACCAAAGTCATATATATATATATGTATATATATATGTATATATATATATATATATATATATATATATATATTGTTTTGATGTCACTACTAGTTTCAGTTTAATAATTGGTAGACAATTTTCTCTATAATAATAGATATGTAATTTGCACGAATTAAAATATCATATTTAAGCTTATCTGTTTTAGGGCTAGTGATATATGTTTATATCCTTGTTAATTGATATAATAAATATATGAAAAAATATGAAAAAAGGATTGCAAAACAGAGGTTATGAATTTAATAAAATACTAACTTAAACTCTTACATAAAGAGTAACATTTGCTCAAATGTTAGTATCAATAGAATGTTGTATCTGTTATATATGAGTTTGTTATACAGAAAGTACTGACAACTGTTTTCTTTATATAGTGGTTGTTTCAAAAGTAATGCCTCCTATTTTTTAACTAAAAAAGTTGAAGAGCTACGAAGACATGAGTGGTACCATTAAAATGACCGACCTTTTGTGCTCCAGAATTCATTTTTCTACATAGTCACCAACATTCTCAATGCACTTTTTTTTTAGTGATGGAGTGGTGCCTGTGAATGTACATGTGCGTGCAGAACTCACACCTCTGTCACCACTCTGAAATCGACGAACCTATCTTTTTACTGTGCTGACGTACACTGCATCGTCTTCATAAACGTTCAACAGGTGCTGATGTATGTTGATTGGTCCATTTTTTTTTTGTACAGAAGAAATCAGTGACCTATTTCTGCTTCTGGCACACGTTCATGACAGTAATTGCTATCTTAAAGTCTCACACAGTCAATGATTGCAACGGACAGGGATGAAACTTTTAGACCATGAATGAATAAGTCCAGTAATCATAATAATGCAGTTTTCGATTCCCTCTGATCAATTCGGGTGGAATAAACTAAAGGAGGCATACCTATAACGATGATGCTAGCTACAAGAACTACACCATTAGTATCAACACTAGGTATTTATCTACACCATTAGTATCAACACAAGGTATTTATTTAACTTGAAGTTAAGGGAAATATATCACACCTCCTATTGCATCTTTTACTCTCAGTAGAACCCCGGAATACGGTGGTCCTGCGATACGGTTCTTCAGGTTACCATGTGGAATACGATGTTTTTCCAAATCCTAGTTACGGCATTTGTCTCGCCGTACGGTGTTATTTATAATGTTATTTGATTATATACATGTGTACTGTACTGTATTCTGTTACTAATTTTTAAGATGTACTGTACAAAGTTTTGCCATACGGCGATTTCACTTTACAATCTCAATCCCGGAATGGATTAATGCCGTATCTCGGGGTTCTTCAGTATTTATATGCTGACTAACTAAGTTATTATTAAATACTTTCAGATAAAATTACAAAAAGTCTCCAATGTATTAGGTCTGTTTTCGCAGGCATCGAAGATCATGGCTCATCCGTCCCCTCTGCATTCAAACTGTTTCACCATAATGTTTTTCTGCAGTATAGTAGCAATAGTAGGTTGCAGTTACTTGCTGTAGGGACAGAATCATATGCCTTGCTCAATGAAGAGTTGACCAATTCCGGAAGAAACCATCAGGCTGCTTAATAGTTCATTCCTCATCTGCCTGCCGTGACTTCACGTACCCTGATCTGGGGTGGGGGTGGGGGCTAAGTGGGTACTCGACCTTAGACAAGAGTATCCAAGTGTATAGCAGAGAGAAGAAGGCGCTTTTTTGCTCCTGATGGGTGAATCCTTCCACCCCATCACCCTATACAATGTCTAGTATTCCTTAATAGTCATCTATCTGATACTGACCAGGCTCAACGTTGCTTAACTTTGATCATCTGATGAGAAGCGGTGTGCCAATCTTTCTATGTCGTATATTATTATTAAAAACTTTCAGATAAAATTACAAAGCATATTGTAAGTGGAAAACCATAAAATTCAATGCTGGCATTCTTCATGAAAATTCAATTTTCAGTTTATGCACATTCGCCCCGGACATCCATAAAACGAGAATCTGCTATAAATTCCTACAAGGGTTTTGAAGATAGACTCACATAAACTTATATATTCTGAAAATGCATTAAACATTAAATAAACTGGAATACATTTGTTTGGTTTTCAGACTAATAATATATGTTCTGCAATAATATATCGAGTTCTGCGTTAACGCTGGAAGTTACAAAGGGAAATATATCACACCTCCTTGGAGGATTTTAGAGATAAACCCACATAACTGTATATTAACTTTTATCCTCGAATAGTTTTCAGCCTTAATAACTAGTGAGTCATTAGTTGTTTTAATGGAATAGCTTACACCCTCTTTTTACTTTGCGGACTTACTATATATAACGGCTTTGTTATTTGTTCTGCTCAGTATCAACATTGTCTAGTGTATTATTTAATTAAAAATCGAACTTAATTTAAAACTGAAGGTAATATTTACGAGTTAAGATCACAGATTGCCATTTGGTGATTCCAGAGTTGGAGGTAGGACTTGTCTTATCGGCTTTTGAACTTTAGATATAAACTCAATGATTTTAAACTCAGAATCAGAAAACATTTTCACATATAAATGATATTTTTTTTGTTATATCATGTTAATTGAGTTCGAGTAATATATTTGTTGTAATAGGAACTCCTACAGCCCCTTTTCGTATATGAATTAACATGTATGTAATGAGCACTGATTGACGAATATCTTGTTTCTGATATAAGTCCAGTCATTTATTTCATATTCATCAGATGATTCTATTGATGGCATTTGTTTCCCCAATGTCTTTCTAGTAAGAATTATTTTAAGATAGATATCGGGTACTTCCAGGAGCGAGCACATGAGTGTTGGCAACATCTTGAGTAAAAGTGATTCTCTGGAATTAACTGAATTCGAACTTGTTACATGCATGTTATCAGTCAACCACGACACTAGCCATTCCTCTATCTGACACTAGTAATATCGTATTAATGTCTGTCTGTTACAAATTGCACTTTCTCTGGTAATAACCATTCCTTTCTTATACTAATGCTGTTCTCCACAGACTCTTTCTCACAGTATAGACGTTGCTAGTTTTTTTCTCTTTTCTATCGTTATTTTCATAGCACAAGGTGGAACACAATACCGTGTGACTACTTCCCAACTGATTATAACATGGTCGTCTTTAAATCTAATGTAAATAAGTTTTTCTTGAGCCGTCCTCTTAAATTATCAAACCCTGTCCAAATTCCATTCTCAACAGTCATCATAATGTGACAGCCTACTCGACACTCCTAAGGATTACCTTACGCTCGAGTGGCTTTTGGACCTTGATAAGCGGTCACCCTCTGGTAAAAATAATTTTCTGTACACTAAAGTTTACTTCTTTATTTCATCACAAATTCTGTATGTCTTCCTCTTAACAAATTCAGTTTGCCTACACGCATCAACCGTCAGGATTTATTCCCCCAGCCCTCAAATCAGCAACGTTTAACCCATTCTTGTAACGACCTGTTCCCTGTTGATTGTGGTGCAATTAAGTTCTGCGCAGTTCTAGGAGATCGATCCTTTCAGGCTTTGTCTGTTCTCTTTGAAAGGATTCGCTTGAAGTGCCTCTTCCAGGGGAATCCCGACAAGGCTGCCCAAGGCATCTTTCGCAGGATCAGTGATCCCGCTCCGTTGCTCTGACTTTTTCAATCCCCTTTTCCGACCCTTGTGTCACATTATTGGGAGAGAAATAAATAACCAACCCAAGTGGCAGTCCTATTTATATTTATTGCGTCAAACTACTTAAAATGACTTATTTTAAGGATATTTATTCGAAACAAATAAACGGTAGAAAATATCGTGAAATTCATAAATTACAAATAACGATAGAAAAACCACGGAAGTCATCATTTATATCAATATTTACACGGCAGATAAATAAATAAAAAGGACAAGGAAAAATGATAAATTTCAAGTTTATGGTTTACATGGGATTTATCTATTAATGAGAGAACAGAGCACGGCTTTGAAATAAAATATGTTATTACAAATATTCAATGTTTTCAGTATTTCTAGAAATCTAAAAAATAAAATAAAACAAAAAATGAATTGTTTGTAGAAAATTCATATAATGAATTATATTTCAAATTTGCTTTTTGACTGCAACCAAAACTACGTCATAAATTGATTATTATATCATATTTCCTTCTTACACATATTATTACTATAATATAAGAGATTATTTATTGCATATATGGATATTGTATGTCTTTATTAATATTTTGAATATAGAAACTGATTATTAATGATAACAACAATTATATATAACAGGTCTTTATTAATATAATGAATAATATTATATATATAAAATATAATATAATAATTATATAATATAATCTATATATTAATACGATAGTGTGTGTGTTTTTTGTGTGTCACGCTTACATCCGGGTCGTTTAATTGTTATATGCTTCTATTTCTTGTCATAAATAATTTTACCAAGAATTCTTAATAAGTTTTCGTTTCGGCTGGTGGCACGTTAATCATCTATTTGTTTTTATAATTAATTTTATCAAGAATTCTTCATAAGTTTTGCTTTCGGTTTCTATTATGGCTGAAGGAACTCGTGTTATATATTGTATTATAATATATATATATATATATTTTCATAAGTTTTTATTTCGTTTTGATTCAAGCTAATGCATCCATGTCATATGGATATATTTTTGTTATTTTTGAAATCGCAAGTATATAACATATAAAAATCAATCGAGCATTAATTCTATAATAATATATACGAAATCTGCAAGAATTAAAATATCATATTTAAGCGTACTTTACGATCGGGCTTTACCGGGCGTTCGTGCTAGCTTAGATTGATTTGCAGTTTTAACAAAAGAGTTACAATAATATCAGAGCGTTTCCATTTACACTGAACATCTACAGAATTCCAACATCAATATGTTACATATTAATGAATCCCCTGTGGAATTTCCACAGGTCCCGCTAGTATAGATAAATTTTGTAGAGTTAGGTATAAAATGGATATTTAATGTGGAGAATAGTCATCTCTAAAAAAAAAGAATTACTGTATGGGGAAAAACATAAATTGCCTCGGTCAAGAAGGATTTCCCCTTCACTACGTACAGAATAGATTAAGTATGATATCAGATCAGATCCCTCAATATCAGCTAAGCACCAACCTCTGTTCTATCACTGCAATTTTGCATCATTGTGCCTGTTTTACAAATATTTTAATGGAATGTGCTCTGACAAACTCGTAGCACTTGTATCTCCTCAACCTAAACACCCCGACTAACACGATAATCTGCAAAAATCCACCCCTTCACTGTAGAGATCCGTACGTACCGGAACGTTTTTTTACTCTAATAGTTTTTTCGATGCTTATCGGATGGATCTTTGTACAAAACATATGTAAGAACACTGCCAGACATATAAATTAACTTTGTGTGAAATTTGCAAAAGATAGGCTCAACCGTTTCTGTTTATGAGGAAAGAACTTACACTCATACACAATGTGACTTTTATATAATATATATATATATATATATATATCGAGAGAGAGAGACAGAGAGAAAGAGAGATAGATAGATAGATACATGTATATAGAGTGATAGCTAGCTAGCTAGCTAGCTAGATAGATAGATAGATATATGCATATTGATATTACATTACTAGGGTAAATGTCTCTTTATCTGTCTCAATACGAGAGCAAAATAAGGCATAAGATCTTCACCAAAAGGAAAGGTCTTCTTTTAAGTCTTTAAAGAATATTAAATATTGTGAATTATTGTTTATATTTGCATATGTACTGGATGACTGTACAATACTTGAAACATCGTATCAAAATAATAAACATTTCATTCCTAAGTTTATTTTAAATCCAAAACAAAATCTTTCTCATTGATTCATCGATATTAACATTAGACAATATATATATATATATATATATATATATATATATATATATATATATATATATATATATATATATATATCGTAGAGAGTAGAATTGCTTCAAGATTATTGATTCATCGAAAAGCATTAACATTTTGGTAATTTCAATCTGTATGTACGTTTATACTAAAGTCGAATGCATATCTAAAGAATCTCAGTCAAAGCAAATTTCATGAAAATAAAAAAATAGAGTAGAGAAATACTAGCAACGTCTCTTCCGTGAGAGAGTGACTATGGAGAACAAAGGAGATCATTTCTTCACTAGTCGATTTTGTACTCTATCAAAGCAGGGTTTAATACTCTGAGCGGCATCTCCAGAAATGTGAAAACAAAATAAGTATATCTAAACAGTTTACTGCCTCATAAGAGTTGAAAAGTAAACAGTATTTTAGTTATATTTGAAATTCTCTTTGATCACAAGCATGAATACAGAAATACTTTAAGACATGAATTTTGTTCGTTTCCTGATCGCCGACGTATCACGAAAAAATCGTATTTGCAGATAATTTTCCCATCTGAATTAAAAGAGAAAGAATTAATGTGTTCCAAGTATGAGAAATTTACCTCAAATTATGCTCAAATTACACTCAACAAAGAAAGATAAATGCAACAATGAGTATAAGAAATTTGATATATAATAATAAATCTTAATAAAAACATTAAAAAATAGAGTTATACGCACCACCTAGGCAGGTGCGAGCGTACGAGGTGTATGCAAGGAGGAGGGTATGACACACACAAACATACATCGTATGGGAACTAAAAAAGGGGCAAGATTATACATGATTAAAATGTTGAATGAACTTACTAAATGGTTTATATTTAAGTCTTAATGTAACAGAACAGATGAATAAAAATAGAAACAATGATGAGCGGTTAACGAAGGTGAGCTAGGAAGATGAGACAGAGATAGAGGGATGAGAGAGCATAGCCTTACCTAGGCTACACATACACACACTTTTGCGTGTTCAGCGTATAATATGTTTTTGGCTTTTCCACTTATATTTTCGTTTGGCTTTTTGTATTTTAATGTTTTGGCATTGTGCGATATTTTATATAAAGAACTCACTATATTTTAAAGTCTTCTATGTATATTTCATGATCTTTGAGAAAAGGAACCAGTAAAATTAAGTGAGTGCTGTTTTCATCTCGAAATGTTAGCATACATCAGCTCGGCTCAGGTTGATAGATGTTTATAAATCTCAGCTATGTACATACCATTAACGTATTGAAAGCCTCACTTTCTTTCTCACTTTGAGCCGGAACTTTCTTTTCTATCCTCTCACCGTTTTACTCTGCTTGAGCGAAAGCACAGTCGCCTATCCCTCCGAGTTCGGTCTTTTATTCCTCTCAAATCTCGGGAATTCTCGGAGTTAGTCTCGCCCTCTTTCCCATAAAACCAAACACGCCTACCGCTGCTTCGTCTTCTTCCGCTCCTTCCTTTCTCAGCCCATGTGTACTGACAGCAAACAAAGCAGACTTTCTGTTTTTTGGAAGTGGGTGCATTAAACGATTTACTACAATGCATGTATAGGTGCAGCAGATCAAATGTATTTGGCCGATATCAGGATTAAAAATAATAATAAAAAAATAAAATTTTAGTCTCTTTGTTTTTAATACGTATGCAGCTATCTCTCACCCTCTCTCTTTTCTTCTGCTGCTTTCTCTCTATTTCTATTTCTTTCAATCTTTCTTGTGTTTTGCCGCGAGAAAAATTGTAATTCAGTTGGACTCTATCGACAAGGGGCGAATTGTATGCCAGTTAAATATTTCCAGTTTTTAAAAATGTTTCTTCAATTGTTACAGTAAAATGATTCAAATTTTTATACATAAAAAAGATGTATTTTTCGCTTATATTATTATTCCAGCACCAAATGTTCCTGACACTAGTGATGCCAGTTATAACGCCGAGAACAAGCAGACAGGTGATAACATTATTATATCGACTTATTGATATAAAAGGGATGCGCTTATCGTTTTATCATGTTTAACATTCGGGGAGCTGGTTGCCTAAGACGTAGCACCCCTCCAAGAAATGTTCAAATCGCGCGTACAAATTAAGACACTCTGCCCGGTAAACGATCAGATTACATATAATCGTCCAAACCAGAAATTGTTAATCTCTCAAAAAAAGTAAAACATTGTACAGTTTTTATGTGATAAATTTGGTCATTCACCCTTTGCCTACCTTTCTTTGTATCTTTTTTTTTACCTAAAGAGCCACTATTTAGCAAGTCCGAAAAGCTACTCGAGGATAAAAGTTAACGAGTGTCATGTGGTTGGTGAGACAACACCGTGATGATTGAATTTTGGCAAAATTTGATTATTTAAGAGGACGGTTTAACAAGAATTTGTTTACATTAGAGTTGAAAATGACAATGTGGTAGTCAGCTTAGAAGCAGCCCCACGGTATTTGTAGTTCAAGGAAATAAACTTTTCTCATAGAAGTTTCGTTTTGTTTACACGTTACATGAAGGGTTGTCCCTTATCATGTAAGTAAGAAGAAATACTAGATAAGTGAAAATAAAATTAGTATAAGGTTAAAACTGAACCATGTAGGAAAGTGTTAAAGATAATGGAAAAATCGAATCTTAAAAATTCAATCTATTGTTAATTCTATTAGAAATAGTTACATATTGTTTATGTCGGGAAAAGAGTTGATTGTCCGTTCTTTAGAAATCTAGATATTAAAAATGTCAGTTAAACGAATGCACAATGCGAGTTAAATTATATTGTTTAAAAATAGGTTGGAAAGAATTGAGGATTTTTTGTTTTCCAAAAGTGTGTTTGGACAAACATATGTAAAGCCACGTGAAAATTATTCACGTTTGAAAAGCACACTTCTGACGTCATAAACAAAGGAGATTTCTCAATATAGGAATCTGAGGGTTCGGAGTTAAGAGTCGTCAGTAAGTTGATCAGGGAAGTTGATCAGACAGAGTTGAAAGTTGACAGTTGATGAGAGATAGTCAGTTGGAGAGGAGAGCTCTTAGAAGTGAAGAGTAGAACATTAAACCATAGAGTTCAAAGTTTGAATTCCTGACGTCATCGACCGGTCGATCAGATGAATAAAGAAATCACCATTTATGTTTGTAATTGTTCGTCTCGTCATTCCTTACAGCAAAAAGATAAATGTGTTTCATCATCATCTATAACAAACTTTGTGTAAACCCTTCCAAGTTATGTGTCCTCCCTCTCCACCATAAGTGAAGCATCTCCTCCCCTCCTCTCTATATGTGTATAAGAACTGTTATTGCGTCATATCATGCAGTCTATATTAATAATATGAAGTCCCCAAGAATCATCCCAGTCTGTATAAGTGTCTCCCTCATCACCATCGTTATATGTGTCTTTTCTCAATATAAACTACCGTCATCTTTAAATATATACCCTGCGATTCAACACTTCATGACTCTCGTCGCCTCCAGGAAATTTCTTAAACCACCATTTTAGTGGTGTTATATTATGAATAAGCGTATGGTGGCGAGAAGGAACCAGATAAATAATATGTATTTAAATTTTAAATGGTTGATTTCTCAAGCGTTCATTTATAAAATGAAACTTAATGAGAAAGTAAAATAAACAAAATATTCAAAGTTCGTAAGGATGTGAGAAAGTTTAGGAAAGGTTAATGTTTGTGTTTCTTAGGAGAGAAAAGCCGAGCGCTAATATGGAATTGTGATGAAATAAGAAGTGAAAATGTTAGTTCTTGCTGTTGGTGTTTCCACATGGAGAAATTAATGGATGATGTGCGTGAAAGTGGGTTTAACGTCGAGGGGAGGGGGAATCTGACGGAGCCGATGATTATACCATGCTGTCGATCTGCTGTGACTCTGGGCGACTGACTTTTTGTCGCGACGGCTACTGTTTTTATAATGGTGTCGCGGACGGAGTTGAAGACAAAGGGCAAATTGATAATTAGCTTATATTTTGCTATCTTAATTGTGTTTGTTTATTGTTCTATAATGTGTTGTAGTGAACCGTCTGTTTGGTGTGTATATGCATGTATTATATTGATTTAAAGCTAATAAAATTGTGAATGTAATCTAGTCGGTGTTGTACGGCTGCATTGTATGTGAATTATATATTGGTGTTTGTATGTTTAGAAGTTGCGTTTGCTGTGATGTTGTGTTTTGTATTTTGGTTTTGTCTTTTGCTGTGCGGCTTTCTGTAGCGGTTTTATTTGTTTTATGTAAGGTGCGAGTTATTCTAATTACGTGTGTGTCTAAAGAAATGGGATTTTAAGTTGTCATGTGGTGTTTGTTGTGTTCATTTGCGTTTACCGACGAACAGATTTGTCCTGGTGTCGCCATTGCTGGTTTTCGGTTTATTCATGAAAATATGGAGGGGTATGCGATATAACAGTGGTTCTGGGACAAACGCTTCGTAGATATCGCGAGCTGTTTCAGCAACTTTTCGACCTTGCTTGAATTGAAATGAGAAAATTGTGCGAATTTACGTATCCCACGTTCTGAATAAAAATTTAATTATTTTAAAACGATTGTAATTTAAACTATTTTATAGAGCAAAAGAACACTCTTAAAATGATATAGAAATTAAAGGTATTATAACGAAAACGTATTTGAAAATACATCATTTAAAATAAAAATTAAAAATTCCGCAAGCACTTTCTTCTAACCTAATGAATAGAATGACAACGTCAAGCTCGCGCATTGTCAATTTCACGTTCTCGCATTTATGTTGTGGCTTGGGCTGATAGCCTCACTGCGTTGGCGTGTGCGTTTAAGGGAACAATATTTTCAAGTGTAAACCTTTTTCTTCGGATTCTACAATTTGTCATTTAGTTCGAACGTGATTTCACTTCTCGATGGTGTATTATGCTGTGTTAATGATTTCCAGGGACCGGGTTCCTGTTATTTCTCTTCGTCCCTCTTTTCCGTTCTCTCGATTTTTACTTGAATCGTATCTTTTATACTTAGATAAGAGGTTGGGTTAGAGGGGAATCTCCACCCCATCATAAACGAATTAAAGAGTTCCACCTCATCTCCGACTCCCAACAATTGGCCCCTCCCTATCAACCAGTGTATTCACCTTTCAATGTGTGATTCCCTGATTCTTACTGAAGAACCCGGGTAAACTTAGGCGTCATTCTGGACACCACCTTTTTGACATCAGCCTGTTAAGGGGTCTTGGTTTTAACCATAATTCTCTCTGCGTCTAGATTTAGAATTTGGGAGACAAAGACTATTGCAAATTTTTATCCATGGTACTTGGGAACTTTAACCAACCAAGGAAGCATATAAAAAGTAAATAAAAATACGTTGGGTCGAGAATATCCCTCCCTTGATTCGATTCTTGACCAAATAGGTTTGGTTCGTCGTTACTTTTCACTCCCGGTCATGAATTCCTGGTCTATTTGACGCTAGGTAGGCGATTATATCACCAACCACACCTATAAGTGTAAGTGCACATAGAATTGTACACAATTCCAACCACGCCTCTCCTGAATCAGCACTACGTGATTGCAGTGATAAGGTGAAATCCAGGACGACTGGAAAAATATCCAATATAAGCGGAGATCACATACAACACCTGAAATTCCGAAATGGTCACTTATTTAGTGCTGACCAAGCAAAGCGTTGCTTAACTTCGATGATCGAGTGAGAATTTGTGTCTCCGCGTGTTTTGTATACTGAATAAACCCACTGCACTTGTATACCTCCAGTATAACTATTTCGACCAACTCGACTAGCAAGCAAACACCATCCATTCACCGTAGAGAATCCTAGATGCTAAAAGAGTTTCTACTTTAATAACCTATACACTTTAAGAATTCCATTCGTGCTCCCTGTATCTTTTATAGTACCAACGTGCATAAATTTAAGTGAAATGGGAACAAAAACCCTGCTGCCCAACACCCACACAAATGATCCCCTATAAATCTGGACTTTACCACAGTAGCGTCTTCTAATATGCATTGTTTGGGTTGAACGAAGTCCTCAAAAAACAATGGTTAACTTTCCATAAAAACAAAAAAACACCCACACAAATCCTAGCTTTCCTAAACATATTAACCTTTACAAAATAACATCGTTAACGAAACCTGAGCTGGAGGCATCAAGCTTATAGCACGTGATCGAGAAACTATACATCATCTCTGTACAAACATCGCATGAAGGCGAAAATGAAAATGAAAAACGGGTCTATCCATTTTCCATTTCTCTCTTTAAATTGCCGATAAAGAATGCGAAAGATAAGGGGGGAATATTTATTCTGTAACCGAGGCTTGTTGACTTTAACTAAAAGGAAGATCTCCAGACAAAAAAAAAAAAAAAAAAAAAAAAAAAAACGAGCAGAGATAGCAATCTAATCTTTGCCGAAACCAGTTTATATTCAGCAAGAAACTGTTTGATGAAGCATTGTAAATATGGAGACTTTTATCTTGAATAATCTAATATACGACGACCTTCGATACAATGCCTTATTAACATTTCGAAGAGCACCACATAAAAATGTATTATAAACATTAGGATGTACCGATCTCTTTCTCTCTCTCTCTCTCTCTCTCTCTCCCTCTCTCTCTCTCTGTCTCTTATACACACACACACACAAACACACACACACACACACACACACACATATATATATATATATATATATATATACCATTAAATTATATCGACTGCTACTTAGCGTAACAGAAACTCTTTGTTCGTAAATCAATAAATAGAGCACTTTAAGAGTAACAGCCGATGTTTATATAAAGACATTGTAGATATGATTTACGAGCGCTGAACTTGTGGTTAGGAAGGAGACTTTCGACTATCAACTAGATGGTTGTAGGTTCCATTTCTGTCTGGGATGAGTGCTAGTCTACCTGTGATGCAGCGAAATAGTCTGTTGATAAATATATGTATACTAGACTACGCGTAACTGTTGGGTAAGTACATGTTATAGCTTGCTATATTATAGTGAATATACAGAATTAATGTATAAAAGTGCAAGTGGTTATAGAATTAATGCATAATTCGCAAAAATTTAATGCAAGCTGGCACTTAGATTAAATGAAAAATCCTTTATATAAGAGGGGTGTAATCCGTTGAAAAATTGAAAAAAGACGAAAAAAAATTACAAGGGGGGACTGTGCATTATAGATGGCCACTCTAATGTGTGTGTGTTAACAGACTTAAAATATCAGCAAATAATAATTAATTAATATTTTGGTGAGAACTTTTTCAAAGCAAACCTTTCAAAGAAAATTTCCCACACGTTTTGAAGTGTTTCTACGTATTTTTAAAAATGTTTGAAACTTATGATCTCCAACTTCTTCCCTCTTTTTGCCCCTCTCCCATAACCAAACTTGAAAAAATGCTAACGATTACCGCTATGACGTAGCGGTAAACGTTAACACCCCTAACACGAAACTGCGAATAAAATATAAAAAAAACTCGTAATTTCTCTTTTAAAAGTGGGTTGTGTATTTTCTTTATGGATTATACTTCCAAAATAAACTATTAAAGTTGTTTTAAAAGTAATAGAAATATTTTTTATTTTTTTTTTTAAATCAGTAATGAATATTACGAACTCAATATATTTCAATTTTTAAACTTTAAAAATCTATCAACATTTTTCTATCGATTCTATTTTTACGATATTTTCAGGGTCAATGTGAAATTTTATGCTCTTTCCAATAAACCGAACATAATATTTCAGACAAACGTTTTTTTTTTAATTCACGCCCTCCATTTTCAAGTGTCTATTAAAAAGTAAATAATTAATTTACGCACCAAAGTTTTATATATCACAAATTGAAGAGAAAAGGTCAATAAATATTATATTCAAATTTAAAACAAAAAAAGTAGTGTTTTTTAGAAATTTACCTGTAAAGTTCGAAGTTTAAAACCTTTTTTTTTAAACCACGTTGTTTGATTTTTCTTTTGTTTTTTTAATGAAACCTTGGTCTTTGCTCCTTTAATTGAAAAAAAATAGGGCCTGAACTACATTTTTCGAGTAGTTATAAGCTTGGAAAAACAGGGGGTTGAATAATTAGCGCCTCTCATTTTGAAATGTCTATTAAAAGGTAAATAATTAATTTACTGACCAAAGTGTTGTATATCACAAATTGAAGATAAAAAGATCAATAAATAATATATTCAAATTTAAAACAAAAACGTAGTGATTTTTAGAAATTTACCTGTAAAGTCCGAAGTTTAAAACCTTTTTTTAAAAAAACAGGTTTTTAAAAAAATTTTTTAATGAAACCTTGGTCCTTGCTCCGTTAATTGAAAAAAAATGGGGGCTTGAATTACATTTTTCGAGGAGTTATAAGCTTAGAAAGACGGGGTTGAATTATTCAATATTTTTCACGAAATTTCTGACACATCTACCGCTACGTGGCCTGGAAGTTGGTGCTTATCTTACGTTAAATTTATATAGGAAAATTATCCCCACTCTAATATGTTAAATTTTAGTTATTTTTTAAAAGTTTCTTTTTTTTATATTATCTTTAAATGCCGTTGGCACGTATTAGCAAATAAAATAAAGATTTGGATTTCTTTTTAAGAGGTAAACTACGCTGTGTTAGGTCGTAAAAATACCAAATATTTTTAAAAATATGTAAATTGATCAAGTATTTTTTTTTGTTTGGTTCACCAGAAAAATAAAAACATTTGTTTTGTTTTCTTTCGTTTGAAAACGATTCCAATTTGCAATGAATATACGATCAAAATAATCCTTTAAACATTTGGGACGCTAAAACCGTACATGGTTTTAGGGAGATGTCGTATAATCAGAAGCATTCGTGAACAGTATTTGTTTAAAAAATTCTGTTTATATTGTTTAAAATTACAAATAAAAACATTTATATCGTAAAAAAAATATGAAAAAGTATTATTTATACTGTGTCAAATTTTAAAATGTCTGTTATATATTGTTTTAAATAAATAAAAAGTGTTTATTATTCGAAAAATTATATTAATATTGTTTATTTTTGCAAAGAGTTTCTGCTTATTTAAAACTGGTTACTTCTGAAATATCGACAGTATTATCTACATATCGTTTGCATAGTAACGTAACAGTGATTAGGCTTTGGTTCCATTTGTGTGATTTCGGGATCGAGAGTATTTTGCCACTCAATTTCCAATCTTGTCCGATTGTAACGCAAAAAAATTTAAAAATAATTTATAAAATAGTTAGATGTTATTATCTATTGACATTTAAGTATTTTCTTTTTATTAACACGGTTTCAACGACTGGGCAAGCTGATTTGAGTCATTTTGTCATCTTTAAACTGGCAATTACAAGATATATAAAATACATTATATCGTAAACATTTGTTTTATTTTTGTTTGATAACGATTTTAACTTGCAATTAAAATACAATTAAAATTCGTAAAATGCCGATACAATAAAAACAAAAAGAAAAAAGTGATATATATTTTTTTATGCGCCTATTTCAAACGCGGCAAAATGTGTATAAAAAAAAAGCTTTCAGGGAGTTGGTTTTTGTTTCTTTACGTATGCGTATCGTAAAGCGGAACTGGATACACGGTTTCAACGCCCAACCTAGACAGTTTGAGTGTTATTATATAATATATATTATATGTATAATAGATATGTTGTTAATTGTAGCGATATCTAAGTAGTGTTTTTTAATCTTTGCTTATTTTTGTATTTAATTTTCCCTTTCTAAGCGGTGAAGAAATACATTACCTCCCTTATAGTTTTCGTTTTTTTTTTTTCGTCGCCATTGTTTTATTTTTATTTATTATTTTTGACGGGATGTATTTTTTGTTGTTGTTTTTTTGTTTTATAATATTTAGTTTTATTATTATCAGTAGTCTTGCTAGATTGTGTTTGAGTTCCATCCTTGTTGACAGTTCATCCATGCTGATGACGGGTTACACCTTGAAAGACGTGTTCATGGATAAAATCTTATGCATGTAAGAATATTTAGATATATTTAAATAAAATATTTTAATATTTAATAAATAAAAATAATATATATATAATTTATAAAAATTAATATAGCATACAACTTCGTTGTCGTTGGCGGAACTCGGATACCATCATAGATTTTGCTTATTAACACTGCATACGATGTGAAACAACTTCTATCTTTGCAAAGAAAGGGCGACCGCAGTCGCTACAGGGGTTAGTAGGAGAGTACACAGGTCGTTGTGCTCCAGCTTTTCTTTGAGTTCTGTTTGTTTCTTCTTTTGTTCTTCTGTCGGTTTTGAAGATTTTGCTGTTTTCATATATTGTGTTTCCTCGGGTCTCTTTGTTGACGGCTTGTCTTGTCAGTTGTTTGTGTCAATTTTAGTCGCCTTAAGCGTGGAATTGAGCTGATCTTAAAAGCGGCGTTTTGGTACGCCACGGGGTCTGGTTGTAACGACAAGTTCTGAGTAAAGAACTTGCTTGGGTAGACGTATTTTTAGGAATATATATATATATATATATATATACATATATATATATGTATATATATGTATATATATATTATTATTAGTAGTAGTATATATATATATATTATTAGTAGTAGTAGTAGTATATATATATATAAGTAGTAGTAGTAGTAGCATAAGCAGCAGCGTCTCCTATAGTTCGCACTACTGGACCAATCATAACCACATCTGGCATGATGCTGGTGCACACAATTTTTCAAGGTTAAAGCCAAAAGTCAATGTTATAGATGAGGTATATATACTCTCCTACAACCTACACCATGAGACCGATCATGACCAAACTTGGCATGATAATGGCCCCTCACCTGGGGATGATGCACACCATTTTCCAAAATTAAGGGAAAAAGTCAAGGTCATTGCCTATGAATATCTATTCTCCAAAAAAGGCTACGATGAAAAAATGATATGAACTTGAGTGTGGTAATTTTTAAGTTATGTTAGATAATAGTTAAGTAATGAGTTCATATTAACTTCCCTGATCAATTTACTATGTGATATCATAAAGTAACTTTATCTTTATTAGGAATGTGTTTGGGATACTAAAGAAATGTTAACTATTGTGATTCTTTGTAATTGTTTAAATTTGTATATGGAATAATATAAGTGCAGTTTTGATATAACTTATTTGCTTTAACGTTCATGGTTGGATTTGTTTCACTTCAGGGCGTAGTTAAAATTTTTTAAACAACTCAAGAAATGGTTGCTCTTGCAACTTACTACAGAAAACTTCAGCAAGAAGCACTAATATCTATGCTAGTATATAAATATATATATCAACATTTTTTTTGCGGTGCACAACATTTTTTTATTTCTATATGAAGACCAATTTTATACTTGTACGAAAACATTCTTGATTTTAGATTGTGAAATTAAAAAACAAAATTGAATACGCCAGCTGACAGGTTTCGAAGCTCGCTCAACAGAGCTAAAACCGAGCTTACTAATCACGTTTTAAAAAAGAAAAAAAATAGGGGGAAAATGAATTGGAGAATTCTTAGTAAGTCACACTCTCTCTCTACCATCTCAAAATTCTAGAAATCATATACATAAGGACTCTGAGACCTTCTCTTTGCAAACAAAGAGAGAATCTCTTAGGGCTGAATCTGGTTTCTATTTAATAATTAGTTTCCCTGTTTTTTTTTTTAATTTTACTTCCCCCCTTCTTTTTCTCTCCAATTCATTGTTCCCCTTTTTGTCTTTTTTTCTTTCTTAAAACGTGATTATTAAACTCGATTTTAGCTCTGTTAAGCGAGCTTCGAAATCGGTCAGCTGGCGTATTCCATTTTATTTTATAATTTCATAACCTAAAATAAAGAATGTTTCCGAACAAATATAAAATTGATGCTTACATAGCAATATATACAATGGAGATATCACGTGGGAATGCAATTTCGATAATTTTCATCATATAGTTACAATCACTCACAGGTAGATTTTCGCTGTATCGTAGCGATTGAGTGCAGTTAAACAAGCACACATTCCGAGACAAAAATAGAACGTACAAGGAACTTGTTGATATTCGGCAGTTCTATTCACTAGGCTATGAAATCGGCGTTCCTAAATGGTATACTCAATGCCTTCATATACACCAAATTGGAAATGTACTATTTGTTTATTTATTTAACAAGAGCTTTGTATTACACTAAGTAAGCTGTAGACGATACCATTAAAGACAGTGTTCTACTCAAGAAAGAATCTGGTCTTATATAGTCATCAACACATTCTTTCTCTATATTACAGCTGTTTAGTACGGCTAGATTAAGATATGTCTCAAGCCAGGAATGGAAACTATAAACTCACACAGTAGAAATAATATCTGCAATGTCTCTCTCTGTCTCTTTCTATCTCTCTCTCCCTCTCTCACAATATATATATATATATATATATATATATATATATATATATATATATATATTCTAAAAGCGGAATTATTCTCTGTAACAAATGTAGAGCTTCTTTTCCCGTTACTAATTGAAAACAATTCCTTTAGTTTGCTCGAAGCAAGATTTTCTTATATAAATCTAATAATTATATCAATTTCGTTCTATATTATTTATCTCCATCTCTGTTTCTCTCTCTCTCTCTCTTTCTCTCTCTCTCTCACACACACACGCATATACATATATGTTGATTACATTAATTAAAAGATGATGAATAAATGGTATATATATATATATATATATATATATATATATATATATATATATATATATATATATATATATATATATATATATAGGAAACACTTAATAAGTGGATAGTCCTTAATCCGCGGAGTTTCGCAGAAAATCTTTCCTTATATATATATATATATATATATATATATATATATATATATATATATATATATATATATATATAATGGGCTCTCCCGTCGTGTTCAACGCATGATGGCCAAAAACTCGCTCTGTTTCACTCTGCCTTCAATGCTTGTGCCTCATGTGTGACATGAGGCCAGCTCTGCTTCCACAAACCAAGCCGCCCGACTCACAGGATACAGGCTGGGAAGGTGCTGTTCCTACTCTTGCTCTACGAAGATTTTTTTTGATTCAATAGCCGTGTGTCAATGTATGTGTTAATGCTCGCAAAACATTTTTCCCTCCACAATTCTATCCGCAGCATCTTCTTCAAAGGTTTTTGGGTTCAGGTCTGCGTGCTTAAGATTGTCTTTCAGCTTATCCCTTTACCTCAGAAATGGACGACCCACATTTCGATTACCCTCTTTCAGTTGACTGTATGCTAGTTGCTTAGGAAGACGGTTTTCATCCATGCGAACAAGGTGACCAGCCCACCAAAGCTGAGACTTCATCAGGAAGGCCTCAATATATAAAATGTGGCACCTAGCAAACAATCCCGAGTTAGGCGCCTTGTCTTTTCATGTTAATCCAAATATACTGCGAAGGCAACGCTTATGGAATGTATCCAGTTGCTCAATCTGCCTACGGTATGGGGTCCAGGCTTCATATACATACAGGAGTATCGGAACAATCACTGCATGATAAACTGAGATTTTGGTCTTAAGAGTTAAACCTCTTTCATCCCATACTCTTGACCGCAGTTTGCCGAAGGCATCAGTCGCCTTTGAAATTCTGCTCAATATCTCATCATCAAGTGATGCTGACGAATTCACCTTACTTCCGAGATATGCAAAGGATTTAACATACTTTAGAGGCTGTCTGTTCATTAAGATTTTCTGAGCCGGTTCCACATATTCTGATCTCGTAATATTCACACCACCTTGCTGCAACGGGGTGGGCTTTGGTTTGTAGATAACTTCTGTCTTTTTAATACTAATCGTCAAACCAAATGCTTTTGCGGCATTGGAAAACTTGTCAACTAATTCTCGTGCTTCTTCAAATGAAGTGGCCACGAGTGCAGCATCGTCTGCAAAAAGAAAATCACGAACCATTTTGCTTCTTGTAAGTGTTTTAGCTTTGAATCTTTGATGATTAAAAAGACACCCGGTGGTTCTAAACTCCAAATCGACACCTTGCACGTAATCTTTAAAAGCATGCTCGTGCATGATTGAAAAGAAAGATGGCAAAGAGCACAGGTGCCATAACACAATCCCGTTTCGTACCGGTTTTTACCTTGAATGACTCAGAGAACTTTCCGTCTGCTCTTACACGCGCCTCCATATTCCCGTGAAAAGATATTATTAAATTTAACATTTTTTCAGAGATTTTAACTTTATTCAAAACCTTCCAAAGTGCGACTCTGTTGACAGAGTCAAACGCCTTGGTTAAGTCGATAAAAACGACAAACAGATCCTGATTTTTCTCACATGCCTTCTCTGCAACTTGGAGTAAACAGTAGATCATGTCGATTCCAGCTCTAAAACCACACTGCGTCTCAGGATAAATTTTGTCTACTAGATGAATGATTATCCTGTTCGAAATGACCCTGGCTAGTACTTTTCCAGCCACAGAGAGCAGTGATATTCTACGGTAGTTATCACAATCAATGCGCTTTACTTTATTCTTGAAGAGATGGATTATTGACGAGTTCCTGAAATCCTGAGGTACAGAACCGCTTTCCCAGATCCTGATGAATAACTCCAAAAGTTTTTTCAAAAGGGTGTTCCCCCAAACTTGAATATTTCAGCCGGTATACCATCATCACCTGCACACTTTCTCAGTAGCATTTGTTTTACAGCTGCGAGAACTTCAGAAAAATTAGGAATCACATCGTTCTGGTATTTGGATTCTTGCAGGTAAAGAACTTAAAACATCATCGTCAACATCAGAAGAAGAATTCAGCACTCCTTCAAAATGGTCCTTCCAGCGGTTAAGGATGTCATTCTTATCAGTCAACAAGTTGTACCATCTGCCTCCATAACGGGTGAAGTACCACATTGTTTTGGTCCAAAAACTTCTTTCAGACCGTTATAAAATACCCTCGCATCTCTCATATCAAAAGCAGCCTGGAGCTCAGAGGCTTTTGCAGACAACCAATCTTCTTTCATTTTCCTCAATCGGCACCGAACATCCCCCCTGACACTGAGATAAGCCGACCTCTTCGCTGCAGAATTCTTGTCTGATATACAGGCCCTGTGCGAAGAGAGCATTCGGTCTAAAATACCCTGAATTTCAAAGTCATTTTCGTCGAATCAATCCTGATGCTTCCTCTTGGAAAGTCCTGGTACTTTGCTTGAACATTGATAGATGGCATCCCGCAATTTTTTCCAGGACTCTTCAGTATCATTGTTTATCACAATTTCGTTTAACTTCGCATCTAACTAAGAGGATAATTCTTCTTTTTTTTTCAGTGTTCAGTTTTTTCATATTCAATGACTTTGGCATCTCAATTGTATGCCTTCTGCCCTTAGGTCGTAGTTTCAGTGATGTCTTGCATCAAATCAGGGCGTGATCCGACAGCCAACATGAGTCATGAAATGAACGACTCAAAAGAATATATCTCCTGTTTCTTTTTCGGGTTATAACAACGTCAATAAGATTGCAATGCTTGGACCTTGGGTGCATCCATGTGCTTTTACAACGATTTGGCTGCTGAAACATAGTATTTGTTATGAAGAGCCCATGTTCACTACAAAATGACAACAAGCGAATTCCATTATCATTTATTTTCCCCATACCATGAGCCCCAATCACATTTCCCCATGTCTGCCTGCCCGAGCCTACCCGGGCATTGAAATCTCCCATCAGTAAGATCTTATCATGAAAGCCTACGTTTCTTACTATGTCACCAAGCTTTTCGTAGAAGTTTGTGGCTTCTACCTCTTCTGCATTTAGAGTTAGTGCATAGCAACTTACCAGTGTCAGTCCCGTTCCAGCTGTGAGTCCCATTCTAAGGGTCATTAAACGATCGTCATCGCCCCGAGGAAGAGCCTCCAGAGAGTCAGCAATATTTGATTTTATTGCAAAGCCAACACCGGAACTATGTCTCTTCCCTCTTTCCGACTTAACCAAAAGAAGTGTAACCTTCGACAATTTCTTTCAATTCACCTGATCCTAAAAGATGTGTCTCAGATTAGGCAACAATGTCAATGTTGTATTGTTTCAGTACTTTTGCAACTAGCGCCGTCTTCCTCTCGAAAGAATCATCACTATCAAGCAATGTTCTTACATTCCACGTTGCAAAATTGAACGCATCCTTTGCATTTCGAATTGAGGTTCTGTTTCGACTGCACAATTGGATAGCCAGTCAACGACAGCAAGATGACAAGCTTTTGTGTGAACAAGCTTTTTAGGGCTCCTTTTATCGCCCCCCCCTGTCTAGGGAAAGCAGTGCTACATCTAGAAAATATCTGCTTTGCCACATAGTAGAGGACACGAACTGTGCAATTGTTCATAAATTTTTACACAAGAACGGCCATCACCTACTACGCCGCCAACTGTGCAGAGTAACGATTAAAGGCCTCCAGTGGTATCCTCCACCTGCCTCCACCACCAGTACCCCATCGCCAGTGGACTTCGCTTCATGGAAATTTTTGCTTACCTTTTTTTATGTCAGGTCACGTAATGTGCTACTGGTACCATGTAACCCAGTACTACCTGCTGCATGGTCGGGTAACCGGCGACTAAACTGGTTCGCCCACTAGATTGCCTGGTGAGGAGGGTGGCTAGTCTCCCAGAAGGATCAAAAACAAGGCCTTACAAAGGGCGGATGAACCCTCGTAGGGTCAACGGCTAACTAGCTCCACATGCACCTATATGCATGTGTATATATGTGCATGTGTGTGTATGTGTATGTGTGTACATATATGTATATATATATATATATATATATATATATATATATATATATATATATATATATATATATATATATATATAGCTCGGAGTTTGAAATCCCAGGTAGGTGTCTGGCGCGCAATATCTCACTTCATGGGCAGGTAGTGGCTCTTTAGTCTGGTTGACAGTCTACCTAAGTAATTGAAACCTCTATTACAAAGCTTGAGATGCAGCTGTTCATTAGTTCCGTGGCATATTTTGCACCAACTGATGTTATCAGCTGTTTCAAAAAGTGTGAATGGTTCTACACAAGCCATTACCACTTATGAGGGTAGCCATGAGTTTGCTCACTCTGCTTTCTTACGACATCCAAAAAGGTAAGCAAAAAGTTCCATATATATATATATATATATATATATATATATATATATATATATATATATATATATATATATATATATATATGCAGAACGATAAAAGTAATAATAAAAAAAGAACAGTCAAATTGGAATAGTAGAAGAAAGAAACCTTATTAGATCATGGCATATCAAAGCTAAATGCTTCTCATCGGAAGATAAGAAGGGCCAGAATTTTAAAAATGTAAATATAGAGAAAACCTTGCTTAATAACATTTAAATTGGAAATGAGAATGAAGGAATAAGATATAAAGATATATTAAAAGTAAGTAGAAAGTATAAGAGTAAATGCCAATATCAATATCTATTTCTATCTATATATAAAAGTAAAGGTATCTGTGTGTGTATCTGTGTACATTTTCCTACGCAATAACTCTGTCAATTTTTAGTCTACAGACTCGAAATTTGATATACAGAGTACTGAGATTTGAGAAAATCTTTGTGATCGGTTTTTGGCCAGAAATATGGCTGTTAAGGGGTCAAAGTTCAACAATTTGACCTTTGAGATCTCTGTCAAACTCCTCCGACAATTTTGGGTCTAAACACCTGTAATTTTAGGTATCGATTCCTTAATAACTTGATTTGAGCCCAAAACAATAAATGTTAAGCGGTTATAATAGGGGTCAAAGTTTAAAAAATTGACCGCTTTTTCCCCCTCAAAATACACCTCCAAACACTCGGGCAATGCCGGGCTATAAGCTAGTAAATAAATAATTGAGAATATAAAGCTCTCTCGCGGAAAGCTTTGACTCTTGCACTGAATTAATTACTTTTTTTTTAATCCGTAAATAGGAATCATTTAAGTTTTATTTCGGCGTTTGAAATACTCTAATTATATTCAGTTTATTTGCAGAGTAATTGCACTTCAAAAAGCGTCATATATAATCCTGTGTTTACCCAGACGACGTGAAAGAAAAAAAATAACATGACTCTTGTCTGAGAAAAGGAGTGGGGATATAAGATAAAAAAGGAACATTTATTATTGAAATATCCCAATAACTTACATAGGAGAAATGGGATGGGGTCACTATTGGAGGAACGAAATAAAAAACCCGACTAAGACAACATTGTCCCTTTGAAACTGTCCCCGCCTAATGTCTGTTTCCGGTCAGTTAAATCGGGTCTCAGTTTTGCTGTATGTATATTTTTCTTTCATTTTTATGCAGAAATTAAGGTGATTGGGTTTTGATCGTTTTTTTTATGATCATAGTAATCAAATTCGGTTTGGCGGATCATTGAAAGATAAGAGCAGTAATTTTGATGAATTTGAAAGCCCCGTCTCTCACATGAAAAATAAAGTCATTGGTGATTAGGGTCAAAAAACATTTGTGGAACAGATGTGGCCGTATATAGTAGAAAAATCATAACGTTTATGAACACATTTGTACATTGTAGATATTCTTTGGGATGGTTTAGTATACTATTCTTTCAAATCCTTATGAATTCCTGGATAATATTGATGAAAATTCCAAGTCCTTTGTTGGCATGTTTCCAAACAATAATTGGCCTAACCTTTCTATGTGTTTGGCCAAACAGGTAAGATTGAAGGACAATCACCACTGGTCTAATCAGCAACGCCTCTGGCGCTCCAATCCTGATTTTTCCATATTACTTTTTATTATTATTATTATTATTATTATTATTATTATTATTATTTATTTATTTATTTTCTATAACTAATTCCGCCAATCCAAAAATGGTACTGACAAGATGACCTAAGGGAGCGATTCAACATTCCATCCTTTATTAATCCCAGCTCTGGACAACTGTAACTCGGTTCGAGAAAAAAAAAAAAAACCTGCGGAGGAAGAGGCGGCAAAACAGAAGCCCGAATTTGCAAAGTGAAAATTGTCCGATTTTCCTCTTGGCAACTCATTAATATTCGATGATGGCAACTTTGTCTGAAAAGGAAATGACCTTTGCAGAGATTTCACTGTCCATATCCTGTAGCAGAAATGTAATACAACAGAAATTCATTAAAAGGTTTCACTTTGTCTAGCTGAAAATCAGTTCGAATTTTGAAACAATAAATAACTTTCGATTCACAGTAATGTCAGCAGAATAGCATCACTTGAATAAAAAGAAGCACGCAATAATTTATTAAATTTCTAAAATTTTGTTGGTGTTGCAATTTATGAGTAGTGATGAGACGATTCCAATATTTTCGGCGAATTTGATATAATTACTGATTCTCTTTAAAATTCCTGATTCCAATACAATTACCGATTCCGATTCTGATTATTTTTAAATTTATAAATATTTAATTATATATATATATATATATATATATATATATATATATATATATATATATATATATATACTTAATTTACTCACATAAAATTAATATACGAAAGTATAGATTTATGCGTAAACTCCAAAAGTGCTCAATACGTAGGTAGAGTTAGTTAGTAATTTATGAAATATATATGGCGATTAAGCTACACTGAATATTCGGCGTTTCATCCACTCTAGGACTCCTCAGGCTTATGCGCCTAAGCCTGAGGAGTCCTAGAGTGGATGAAACGCCGAATATTCAGTGTAGCTTAATCGCCATATATATTTCATAAATTACTATATATATATATATATATATATATATATATATATATATATATATATATATATATATATATATATATATATAATTTTTGGATTACCGAATAATCTTGCATAATGTGTGCATATTTTTTCTAAGGGTTTATTATTTGTATTATTTAAATTCTTCTGTCCTGATCCTGAATGTTGTTCCCACAAAGTTTTCGTCAATGTAATCTCCGAGCTTCTTTAAGTGCATCTTGTTGAGCTCTGAAACTTTTCTATCAGACTCGGAAATCTGCATGGAATTACAATGGGACAATTCCTTTATCTATGGGAGTATCATGCTCTCATTCCGGCAGCCATGGCTGGGTAGAAGTCCTAAGTAATTCAAAATTGTATTTTTAAATATCGCCTGTACTGTGGATTTAACCTTCACCCTCTAGAAGAGTGTAACTTACAACTGAACTTTACCAAGTACTTTATCCACTATGCCATGGGTCCTTGCAATGGAGGTTGAAAGTTCAATCATCAGTGTGGATAATAGGTCAGACGATTAAATCGACTAAAACGTTATAAAAATAACACACAAGATGAGAACAGTATTCCGAATAATTCAGATGAGAGGAATAATTTTTGAGTATATTTTTACGAAAGTAGAAGTACACTTGTGTGTGGGGATGTACATTACATAATTAGATTTTTTAAAGTATTTTATCTTTAATCTTCTCCTCATAATTGATTGAAAATCGTGATTTGATCAACTCATTTTGAAATTTTCATCTATATTTTTCACTCGTGACAATTTTTTTTCTCCATTTTTCAACTGGTGACATTTTACCTGTGCCATATTACAAGTGCTATTTCTTCAGGTGCCATGTTGTCTTAAATTTATTGTTATTGTCTATAGATTTTAGATTTACTGGTAGATTAAAAATAATAAATATTTATCCTTTTATCATTAGCAGCAGCAGCAGCAGCAGCAGCAGCAGCAACAACAAAATCTACAACAAGAAAACAAAAAAAATGTTTTGGGAATTTGAATTTAAGCACAAGTTTTCCCGATTCTGTTGACCGAAAAAGTTCCAAATTTCAGATTTATGAGAATACGTTACAAACAGTATTATGTTATTATTCAACACACACACACACACACACGCACACACACACACACACACACACACACACACACACACACACACATATATATATGTATGTATTTAGGTTGATGCAAAAATAATGCCGTTTTTATATACATAGTTGAACGTCAAAAATTGATATTATTTTTCTGCACCAATCTAATATATAAATGTATGTGTGTATTTACATAAAAAGTGTTTATGTATTTATATGTGCATGGTTCATTCCTAAACTAACTAACCAATTTTATGAATTTTGAACACTTCTGCTAAGTGTAAGGATGTGTAATGCCGGCTATATTTTGTTTACTTTAATTCTATTCAAAAGAGGCAAATAGGGGATGTAAGCCCTGCGTGAAAATTTAGGTACTTTCGATATTTGTGAAATTTTAACAATATGTATTCGACTTCAATTAATAAATATCTTACTTGTCGTAGGACGGGTGTTCTTCTAGTTCATTACTCATGGAATATTTGAGTTTTCAGGACTGCAACAATTCTGTTCTTTTCATCCTCTATTTTACAGTCTCTACATAGCGCTTATGTAAAAGACCATATGTGTATATCTCTAACATAACTCATACTCATTTTGTCTTCAATTCAATATATATATATATATATATATATATATATATATACATATATATATATTTGGATTTTACCGTCATTGGATATTTTACCTTTCACCAGACTATCCATTCACCTGAAATCACCTTTTTCGTCACCCTATTCCCTATGCTTCACTTTTTGTTATCAAGTAAGATCTTTGACTTACTTGCAGTTTCATCAAATACATTTGCATGCAAAATCCGATCCCGCATTTTGCTAAATCCGATCCCGCATTTTGCTAATTCCTACCCTCGTATGAGAAGGAAAATATTTCTTCGAAACTCCATGGATTAAGGACTATCCATTTATTTAGTGCTTCCTTTTCGAATTAAATATGTTTTTAACTCTTTTGCAAAGTGTTTTTTACATCTTTTATTAACTATTTGCTCTTGTTAGAAGCTTTATCTCCTGTTTGGTTTTATAGAGCTTTTACATCTGGTTGAGATTACTTAATACATATTAATTCTTTAATATTTATAATATACTTTAGTTTTACCATCTTGGATAATTTTGGTAAATTTAATTGTAATTTTTATTTTATTTTATTTTATATATATATATACACACACACACATATATATATGCATGTATATATATATATATATATATGTATATATATATATATATATATATATGCATGTATGTATGTATATATATATTACAATAGAAAAATGCGAGCATGAAAAGTAATATGGCTAAGCTTAAACATGGAAAAGTAAGGGGCAAGTTGTTAAAACTAAAAATGAAAAGGACAAAATATTCTAATTAAAAATATAATAAATTTATAACTTAAAATATTGCTGCATTAAAAATTGATTATATTATGCTATAAATTGAATTTAAAAATCTTAATGCTGCAATATTTTAAGTTATAAATGTATTATATTTTTTGCTATAATATCTTGTCCTTTTCTTTTCCAGTTTTAACAACTAATCATTTACTTTTCCATGTTTAAGCTTAACCATATTACTTTTAATGCTAGTATTTTTCTATTGTAATCTATGATTTTTTCAGGCTTCCAGTAAATTCACTTGTTCTTTGTTTAATTTCAGTCTTTTTTTGTCCCCATAAATATAACATTATACACCTATGTAATAACAATGTAGGGCACTCGTCTGCTTCAATAAAATCCCCCCAATTACCACTCTTTCATTCTTTCATTGTGTCTTGTTCACTTGTTATTTCTGTTTTCACGACAATACTAGTCGTTGAAGCGACGTGGTGCTATGGAAACCAGTCATAAGAAACGTCGCTAACCTCCTTAAGTCTTTTTACGACTTTGAACACCACTAAATGCATCATAACTTTTGTTTTACTGAACGGAATTTGAACAATTGTTTTTTACAATAGAGCTGAGAAGTTGATCTATAAACTGTAATAATTGTTTGAAATTTGGTCGAAAAATGAGTGAGCGGCGAAGCTTTAAAGCGGTTCTAAATGACTAAAACTGCCACTTAACCATATATTCAAACACACGGTAGTGTTTGAATGATATATATTATAGCTACTGTTTTGCATGTAGCTCTAAGACGGTTTATTCATTATATATTTGTAGTGATTTAATCGCCAAATGATTCCAACGAATGCTGAGAAGCAAATGGCTTTAATTGTCACCTTTTTTCTTTTTCCTTTTTATTAAGATTGACTCTTTTCTTCAAGTCGGTTTTCACAGAAACACATAAACTCCAAATATTTTCAACCAATGAAACTTGTTCCAAACTACAGAAAATAACACGTATATGTGAATATAGCAAGCTTACGGGAACTTAGAAACCTATATAAAATAAACAGTCCACATCTAGAGACACAGATAATTCTCAAACTGGTCGCAGTATTCAATGGCTTACATACCAGCCTCATTCTTCTTGTGCTCACTTACTTACACACTAACAAGAGTCATGCGAACAGAAAGGGATTTCGATTCACAGCTATACAAGCATTAATAAGAACAAGGTAAACCAACACACACGCATACAGAATTCCATGCTGCCAAGCACTCACATACATACTTATACACGCATATTCACAATATCAGCATTTTGACTTTATCAACCATTTTTTAAATTTAAAACAGGTGGTGAACTGAGATCAAGAGGTGCAGCTTGATCTAAAAGGAAAAGAAAAAGTAGATAAACTTATTTTTGATAAATTCCATAATTTAAATAAAGTTTTATTTATCACAACAAAATTACTATCAAAACAGGTCAATCTAATTTTAAATGGTCACTACTTGTTTGTAAATACTTTACATATAGTAACAAGCAAAAAACACTCACGTATTTGTAGTGAAAGTAACTTTTATATCTTGTCTCGTGTATAAAAATATTTTATTCTAAAATTTCGTGTTTCCCAATTTTTGCATTTACACAATGGGGGGGGGGATAGGAAGGATAATGTCACCCTCCCAAGCCTTACCTTTTCCTTTGGGAGTGTTAGTGTAGTATATATTAGTTCTTCATAATACCATGCTCTCAAATATTATCTTATTTTTTGAGGGGAAGAGGGGAGAAGAAAGAGTAGTATATGTTCTTTGGTGAATGATATCATCCTCCCAGGCATTACCTCTGTCTTTTTGGAGATAGCGCTGTAGTATATGTTCATTCATCATGATACTATCCTCTTAAGCAAGTAAAAATATGCATATATTTTCATATATTTTAAATTTTTTATTTTATTTATTTTTTACATGGAGTTCACCACTTATCAAGGCCCAATTGCCACTCGGGGATAAGGTTTATTGTGTGTACAGTACTCAATGGGATAGCGTAGCAATAGTATTGGAGAATTGATAAGGTGTCATTACTTAGGGGGGCGGTTCATCAGGAATTTGTTTGTGTTGGACTTGAAGACATCCAGGTTGAAGTCGGGAGGGAAACAGGCAAGCAGAACAGAGTTCCACAGGCGTACAGTTCTAAGAAAGAAGCTTTGTTCGTGAAATCTACGTTTTGATTTAGGCACAGATAAGGAGTGGGGAAAATTATTGACGGTGGTTTCAGCTAGTCGGGTGCTTTTTGAAAAAGATTGGCGAGGGGGGGACCAGAGAATGGTGCTCAGACGAGCACTTGCAATGGAAATAACGATAGAACAAAGCCACTACGTCTCTTCTGTAGGAAAGAGGTTGCAGGGAAGAGAAAAAGGCATCCCCCACCAAGCCACAAAGTCTATTTTGTACTCTGTCAAGGCAGGATAGGCTGTTTTTAGCAGCTCCTGCCCAGATGCTGGCAGATAAAAATGGTGTTGTTTTGAAGGCATAATAGCAGTTTTCATGATAACTATGCTAAAATAAATGTAATCATATGTTGATGCATTAGATCTATTGCAGAATTTGTTCATCATCAGCGCTGCCACCAAACGTTAGAATTATTCGATAATCAAAATATTTTTAAACTACTATTTTAAAATAACTCACAATAAGATCTACCTGGTCACGGCCGGCATAATTAAAACAATGTCCTTACGTGGCAAAAAATATATTATTATTATTATTATTATTATTATTATAATTATTATTAATAATGTTATTATTATTGTTTTGTTTTTTTGGAAGCATTTTAGATTAATCTTCAGAATTTGTGCGTTCATTCTTTTGCAAAATGGTATCCTCATCTTCATAGTTGTTGTTTCACAAAATTTCGGCCAACTCATCCTCTGGCCTTCTACAGGTGATTAACTATGGTTCCAGGTAATTGTCTGAAGAGAGAGGTTTCAGAGGATTAGTTGGTCAAAACAAAAACTATGGAAGGCCGTAATTTCTGAGGATACAGTTACAAGACTCAGCATCCCTATCCCGCTGTTGTTAATCACCTAAAGAAGGCCAGATGATGAGTTGGCCGAAACGTGGTGGAACAATAACAACTATGAAGATGAGGATAACAGTCTGCAAAAGAATGAAATGCATGTGGAAAAAATAAAAGGTATAGTTTAAAATACTGTATAGCTTATAGATTTCGAAATAAAGATTCTCGCGTTCAAAAGGATGCACTGGAAGAAAGTTAATGGTTCCAGTTAATAATTTAATTTTTCTAACTTTATCGATATGATGAATATTGTTAAAAGATTTTTTCCTTGTGGAGTATCCACTGAACTGAAGCAATTTATTTTTACTCATTAAAATATCAATGGCAAAAAGTTCTTCTTCTAAGCTTACCTATCTCTGGCCATGTCTTTATTCATCCCTCTTTTCTTCAGCTCCATTTTTATTACTTCCTCATTGTTTCCTTGGCCTTCCTCTGTGTACTGAACCTGCTATCTGAACTTTTCTACATCTATTACCCCAAGCGCTTATCCCTTCTTTAAACATGGCCATACCATTGGAGTCTCCTGCCTTGCACACATCTCAATTCACTGTCCAGATATAATCCTCCTCTGGGCTCATCAGAACTGAATCTATCTTTATGGCTCACATTACACATTGATCGTATCATTCTTATCTTATCTCTCTCTTTGCCGCGAATGTTCTTACCCCCTCACTGACCAGGTTTAACTTGCATACATCATCACACTGCATAAACATGGCTGGATCAATGATAGTAATAAAGGCGTTTGATTTACTGAGATTTCTCGAAAATAATCATTAAAAAATATAATTAAATTAAATTAGCATGGCGATCCGACGTTGCCCGTTGAATGGTGATCATCGAGTTTTTCACACTCCCATATTTTTATTGTCATCGAAATATGTGAAATCGCCTATTTTTCAATCAAATCAATTGGTTGCCTGCTCTAGTTGGGGACCCACCGCGGCGCACCGGAAAGAATCTCATATGCCTCTCGCTATGACTTATTCACAATACATTGTAGTCTACATAGTAATGTACAGAACCTACTCTTGATTTAATAAATTATTGTTATATATAATAACTTGAATTAAAGTTAAAAATGCAAAAAGTCAAGTACCCTTTTTTGGTCACATGAGGCGGATCTCTCAAAATTGAGATTCGACTGAAACATGTACGTACATATATAACCAATAATATTTGTATAATAAACATACAATATATATATATATATATATATATATATATATATATATATATATATATATATTAAGTAATGTGATTTATAATTTAAAATTTAAAAATCAAATTTTAATAAAATTAAAAATCCGTTTCGTAAGAAGGAACAACAACAAAATCAATTCTTGCTTACCAAAAAACTATATATAATTATTCTACATAACTTGATGTATACCACAATAAAAAACATTGTTTTCCGAAACGATCGTACAGATAATTGATTTTGTTGTTGTTCCTTCTTATGAAACGGATTTTTAATTTAATTAAAATTTGATTTTTAAATTTTAAATTATAAATCACATTACTTAATATTGAATTAGCTCTGGTACATTTAACTATCGAGCTTATTATATATCTAAATTACAACGAGCACTTTCTATTTCCTGTATTTTAATTAAACTAGTAATTTCACTGTTACATTAAAATACACTCAGCTCTTTAGACTATTGTTCTAATCTCCTTTAAATTATATATATATATATATATACTTGCAGTTAGATTCATTATTATCTGCCATTACTTCACATCTGAGCATTACCACTGTCAATCAATAAAGGAGCCTCATCAGTCATGAGTACGCAATGCGATAACATAGAGAAGTGAAGGTTAAGTAAATATGTTATATGGAGGGAAATGAAAATTAAAAGATTCATCTGTAATTTGGGTCTTAAAGATAACTTTAATTCTGACGACCTTAGAGAAACATTAAATCTGGACAGAAGCAAGGAAATGGGTGTAGAACTGGACACTTTGAATACGTGAGCATGTTAAAAGAATGGATGAAAGTTTCTGGGTGAGTATATATAGAACAGTTGATGTAGCAAGTCCAGTTTACAAAGAAACGCGGGAGGAAGTGAAAAAATTGACTTGACAGAAAGAGGAAAGAAGAATAAAGACCTTCACAGGGATAGGTTAGTTTGGAAGTGGATTTCTTAAAGCCAGCCAACATATGCCAGCACACGAAACGGACGTTAAACGGAATATTATAATAATAATCATAATTCTTTTGCTATGTTGGTTAAAATTACTTTTCCTTTTTTTTTGTATAAGTATTTATTTTTTTGGAGAGTAAAAAAAAAAGAAATTCTTCCATGAAAACAATCACCACCTGTCATGGTCGTATTTACATACAAATGGAAAATACTTTTAATGCCAGAGAAAATATAAGAAAAACAAATAAACTAAAAACACGAAAGTTAACAACAAAAACAAAAAAAATATACGTCTATTCTGCATGAAGAATGACAGAGGAACTGACCGACAAAGCCTCTAATTAGAGATGCATAGACACGTGCACACATCTAAAGAAAACGAAGAGCAAAAAAAAATGTATTTGGAAATGGTTCTTCGAGTGATGCTAGTGGGAAATAATAAGGCAACGTGTTAAGAACTGATTCATGAATTCACAACAGCAGATTAGATTAGCGGGGAAACGGTCAAAGGTCATAATGCTAGTCACGGCGCGGAAAGTCCATTAAAACGTCTGAGACTGACAAAGCTGGGATGCCATCATGCACCCAATCCTTTTACCGACATTTCGAAAATCAGTTCGTAGTTTTAAATGAACACGTCCTGGGCGTGTAATAAGCAAAAATAGAAAGGGCGAGGTAATAATAAGAAAGTTGATTTTATTGTTTTCATTGTTTGGATCTGGCTGCATATTGAATAGACAATTAAGCCTGGAGGAGAAGGAAGTTCTGGTTAATGATCATGCTGCTGCCGCTTCTAATGATGGTTAGGATAATGATGAGGAGAAGGAGGACGAGGATGGGGATTTAGATAAGGAAAAAATTAGGAACACAAGTTAACAAATATAAAGTGTTTAAGTAGAAAACGGCACACAAACATACACACAGTCTGTAAAACGTTGAATATCGAATGCTTCAGCAAGTGCTGGGAACATGTTTACCAGAAACAACAGTCGGGAATAAGTCATACACCATCCACTATTACAGAGCAATTAAATCTGACAAGAAGGCGAAAGAAGTTTAACAGAGTTGAGAGAGAAAATATACGAAATACCAAGGTTTCATGTACGACATGAAAAGAAACTTGAACCCTGGGAAGGTCTCCATCATACTACTAATTATAGGAGCAACCAGAGTTATGAAAAAGTATTTAAAAAACTACCTGGAAAACATACCCGGTGAGCCAATTGCAAGAGAGATGCAGACAATTGCACTTAAATGTATGGTCAGAATCAGAAAAAAATCTCTCGGTTGGAATATATGGGATAGCGAGTGAATGTCTTGCATCTGTAACGTAGTTGTTACATGTTACGCATGCATACGTTTTATGCAGACAGTTGCAAGACAACAAAGACACAGAAAGAATTCGCTAACTTTTTTCAATTGAAACAACATACATTTATTCACAGATAATTCCAAAACACCGTCTTGTCTCTTGTTCAAAAGGCTTCTCGCACTCCAATGTGCTTAACAAGATTCTACCGTGCCGAACACGTGGTGCTCTGTCTTTGCCTGGCCATGTTTAGGACACGTCTTTCCTCGTGGCTTTCGGACCACGTGTATAGCACGCCTATTTCTGTCTCGAACATGTCTCTTATACTTCTACATCTCGAACCGGTCTCGAACACCTTCTCTTAACACGTGTGTCCTTTTTATCTCTGTTGTCACATCGTGCATCCAGCTTAGTATTTGCATATGGCGGCTGCTGCTGCTGCTGCTGCTGCTGCTAACCCAGCGCCATCGGATCTGTTACACGTCCACAGCTAGAACAAAATAATAAGAAAATTAATTAAAAAAGATATGGGCAATAGAAGTTTAAATCCAACGGTTTCGAGTTAGGAGAGACAACCGTCTACACCTATCCTTATATACTTGTTTCTCCATGGCGGCACAGTTAGATGAAGAGTCGGTTTTTAAATTTCAGATTATCTTTAAATCCTTTATGAAAACAATGCAAAATTGATACAATTATTTCGAAAAACGTTCTGGTTAAAGATCACATCATAAGTACAAGCAAGATACCAGGAACGTATTTCATAAAATATCCAAATTTTATCAAAGTACAATAAAAGATCAAATGCATTTATTATAAACACATTTGCTCTAAATTTTGGCTGTTTCAGTCAGAAGCCAGACAAAGGTTCTGTGTTTTATTTGCGGTGTTTTGCATAATACACCTGGACATTTGTTTTATACTAACCTAAATATATAATCATTATCAAAGGGCTCGGTTAGCTAGAGGGGAAGGCTTCATTGTATATATTTAGCATGTGGGCCATTGGTTGTCCATGTATGATTGAAATGATATCCGAGAAATGTTGTTGCAGTTAGCGATACATTAATGGAGTCATTTGTCGAAATGATCCTTGACTTTTCATGTAATTGCGGGTGGAATTGCATCGATTTTATCTATCACCCCTTGGTTTCAAATCCTTGTGAGTTTGAGGATGATGCTGGATAAGGAAAAAGTGATAGAGGCTTAAACATGGAGAATTGCTGGAGAAAATGAATAAGATAGAGAAATTGCTATAATTATTGAAGAACATGTAAATGATGGAGCAACGCCCACTAATCGAGACCTTCCTCGACTTCTTTACACCACAATAGTCCACGCATATGCCACTTCAAATATGTGAGGTCTTTAATTAATTTTATTTATTGCGGACTATTATCCTAATCTTTTCTTAGTTGTTTCACGACGTTTCGGCCAACTATTCCGCTGGCCTTTGTCAGGTGGTAACCGCGATGGGATAGGAACTCTGATTCTCCTAACTGCACCCACTGCAATTTCTATCACGTCGTGGTTACCACCTGACGGAGGCCAAAGGAATAGTTGGCCGAAACGTTGTGAAACAACTAAGAAAAGATGAGGATAATAGTCCGCAATAAATAAAATTAATAAATAATACTCATCTCAATAATGAATTCTAATTAGAATAATATATGTGAGATCTTTATGCTTCACACACATTATATATCTATATACTAAAACGGGTCATCAACTTCCGGCTTGCATGCCAAATCCAGCACTCGAGTGAATTTTGTTTGGCCACCACCTTACTTAGGACACAATATAAATATAGATATAAACATAAACGAACCCGTTGTTTAAAGTTAGCAGAAGGAAATGAGAAAAAGGAAGGGGAAAAACAGATCAAACGAACAGAGGTCTTACAGCGTGTGTGTCGGGCAAGGTTGGGCAAAAGAGGGAGAGAAATCAAGATGCCACCCATAGTTTTAAAAGGTGTGCTCTGGTGGAATTCACGCAAAACCACGTGAAATCGCGCGGGAGACATGTATAAAAGGAGCTGACAGGTTAGGTCGGAGAGAGGCAGATAGACGAAGGTTGGTGTCAATGGTTATCTCAAATCCGGTGGTTGTTGGCTTGCAAAGAAGAATTTTTTAATATATTTTTTTTTATTTCTTTAATTTTGCTGTCCTAAACTAGGAACACTTCAGAACCAATTAACAGTGATAGTTTAGAGATTTAATATATTGCGTCAAAAGTCAAATTATTGTTTAAATTTATATTTCAGCATTTGAACCTAATGAAAAAAATTATTTTGATGTGTGTTGGGTTTGTGTCTGAACGTGCGTACAATTATAAGAGGCATTACATCATTTAGTTTCTAAGTGTGCTTCGGTGTAGAAATAAATTTATATAATGTAACAGTAATTCGTTTTATTCCTGCAATAAAATAAAGATTTTTTTTAAAGAAAAATGTGTTCGTCATTTTCTTTTATATATTCCTGACGTAAAATAAATGATATTGTTTAAATATAATCATATTTTATTCAATACTTGTTTTCTTCAAACACACAGATTTTATTTTTTTTACATATTTAATAACATTGTTGTCTTCCATGACAATGCAGCTAAAGCTGTTTGGTCCTGATCCTGTATTCAGCACAGCTTTTTACCCTGACGCTCCATAAGGTTGCCGACTCCTGCATTAGAACAATTAATTCCCCGAATAAAATTGTTTTGGACACCTTTTTAAACTGCATCTCTAGAATCCTTTAACTAATTTTGATCAAAACCCCATTGTATCGATTTTGCTTTGGAAAATGCCTATACTTGAAGTCGTTAGCTTAAGAGAACAGCCTTTTTACTACATTACATCTTCCTTGCAACTCTAACTGCTCAGCTACAGGGTGGTATGCACATTGAAATCTACTATTTTAACTTAAAAAGTAAGGGGATTAACATAATGCTAAAAAGTAATAATTCCCAAAATGACTTCTTCTCTCATATATTACAACATGAACATTGTTTTAAGTATTGTTTTACTAATTAAAATAGATAAATTGTAGATACCATTACGCTGTTTATTTGCGTCAGAGTTTAGGATGACTTATGCTCTAAAATGTCTTCAACAGAATTTTGGTGTTTGAAGAACGTTCTGATACATTGTTGTAGAAAGTCTTTGGACTAAACGTTAGTTGGCCTCATGAAACTCAGATATCATCCAATGGGATTTTAATTGTATGTAAAATATAAATAAAACACATATATTGCTCTTATATTGCAAATAGTTTATTTTTCAACTGGCTCAGTATATATATATATATATATATATATATATATATATATATATATATATATATATATATATATATATATATATATATAATCTTTTAATTTCTATTAGCGATATATAAGCAGTTTTTGGGTCGATATTTTTTGTATTACTTTTTTGCTCTCTTAAGCGGTGAAGAGGGAAAGATGCTTTTCCTTAATTTACATTTCCAGCGTCGCCCTTTTTATTTTTATGGGACGTATTTTTTATTATTTGTATTATTATTTTATTATATATATATATATATATATATATATATATATATATATATAGTAATCCACTTACAGTACTGTTTCTTTGTATCACAACTCATTAGTGTGGCTAGACTAGCATGTTTCTCTAGCCAGAGATTGGACCTACAACCATCGCATTGATAGTCGGCAGTTCTAAGCACTGGACTCTTCAGTCGGTGCTCACAAATGATCTCTTCAAATATCCATTTAATAAACATTCGACCACCACTTGTACAATGCTCGAGTTGTTTGTTTATTTACAAACAGCCGGCTTCGTTTTAAAGCCAATTAAGTAGTGGGCGAGATATATTTACAACAGTGCTCTACCCAATGTATATATATATAATTTTCAGAATGTGAGAGATTATATAATTATTTCCACAGCCAGCAATGTCGCAGCTCACAAGAGCCAAGAAAGCCAACACACCGGAAGACCAAGACTCGAGTTTTGCCCTCATTTTGCTCATCAGATAGAGACATGCGAACTCAGAATTTGAACCCCGAGCCTCTTGTATGCTAGGCGAGCACTCTAATAACTGAGGAAACATGCCACACACACAATAATGGCTATCAAATTAGAGTTAATAAGGTAAAAAACCGGATGTCGTGATCTATGTAACTCTTGTGTGTGTGGCGTGTTTGCTCAGTTGATGTACATAGGAATAAGTATCATCTACAGTTAAAATTTCCATCTATAATTAGGTAAATAAATTTAAAAAAATATTATTGAATTATTATTATTATTTATTTATTTATTTATCTGCTTACAACGACTGTATAACTCCTGCATTCTTTCAAACTTTTACAACTTTCAAAATATTTGTTCAAATTACACAAAAGGCAGGGACACAAGGCACCTCGTTCTGCTCTCAGTGTACCAAATTTCATTTCTCTGCGTTTCATAGCAATGTCAAAATTAAAAACAACTATTGACTTGCAATAAAGCGACACACAGGGTTTATATATATATATATATATATATATATATATATATATATATATATATATATATATATATATATACATATATATACAGGGTGTTCCAAAAGTCTTGGGCACATTTTGACATTGAATATCTCTAGAACTAAAAAACAAATCTGGTATATCTGGTATATTTTGATATAGCCTTACAAAAAACTTAATGCATTTAGCTCTAAAATGGCACCGCTTTCATCTTACTACCATTCACAATTAAGCAGTTATGCGGACTTGGAATGTGCCCAAGACTTTTGGAACACCCTGTATATATATATATATATATATATATATATATATATATATATATATATATATATATATATATATATATATATATGCGCACAACTATTCAATTTGAAAACTCATTTTTTGGGATTTTATTAGATTTAATGCATAGTTATTAGACATCAATTAAGCATGATTGCTTGAATTTCAATTTCCTCATTTTCACTTTAACATTTTCTAAAGTCAACATCATGTAATGCAATTGATCAAAATTTGAATAAGGATTCTAGAAAGTAGTTTAGTACCATTATATCTTTATTTTAATTTTGCAAAGAGGCATAAAAGTTGCTGCAAACTTTCTCTGTTCGGGAAATTAATTCTGTCCGTCCTGGGACGGGTATTCTAGTAACTTTCTCAACTTGATTCCGAAAATGAAAACCTGGAACCAATTACAAGCGTCTTTAGTCACTTGAACACAGGGTAAATTATAGTGTACTAAAACTTGCACCTCTGTTCAGCCAATGTTTATGAAATAGTGTGCTCTTATGGAGAAAATCACCTGACGGCATTGTTAAGAATTTGGAAATAAACCTTAGTTTGACAGATTTCTAACTCAGAAGCAACAAAGTCAATTGAAAGGTCAAAAGTTAAATGAAGCCAGCCACGTTTCATTTATAGAGCGATTATCAATTTGTATCTGCAAGCATTTCTTTGTAATTGACTGAATATCAGTTTCTTTAAGTGCTTCTTGAAGATCAACGTGTTGTTAATTTCCATTAACCTTTCATTTACTGGTCATTTTATGGCCATTAAATATTACGCTTGATTTATTTTCCCCTCTTTCTGTTAAACATTAATTGGACGATTACAGAAAGTGTATGAGTCTAGTTAAAATTTGATTAACTTGGACAGAGACAAATATAGAAAAAGAAAGAATCTATTTTCAAACATTGTAAATTTTGTTTTTGAATGTTTGAAAAGAGGATTGATTATTCTTATTATTAAGATGTTCGGAGTTAGTGTTCACATATTTCGTGGTATTTTCACAACGTTTCGGTCGATGTAGCCTCTGATATTCTTCAGGTTTCACAAGGACCCATTGCATAGTAGATAAAGTATTTAGGGAAAATTTCAGTTGTAAGTTAAACTCTTCTCAAAGTTGAAGATTCAATCCTCAGTGTGGGTAATACTTGAAAATACAATCGTAAATTACTTAGGATTTCTACCTAGTAATGGCTGACATAACGAGAGCATGGTTCCCCCATGGCTTAAACAAGGAGTTTCGTTCGAAATTCCGTGCAAATTCCCGAGGTTTACAGAAAGATTCCACAGTTTGACAGAAACACTCCCAGTTGGAGGTTACAGCGACCGAAACATTGTGAAAATAATGATGAGAACAGTAGTCTGAAAAATTCAAATAACACAGATTTTAGATTTTTCTGACTACAGCTCACAAGTTAGACAGGATGAAGCAGGCCAAACACCGTAAACAAAACAAAGTGATAATACGAATAACATCACGTTTTTGAGCTTGGATAAAAAAAGGTTTTCAACTCAGTATCTCCGAGGAAGCCGTGCAAATGAGATAACGCCAATAATGTGGAAAATTTTGTAATCTAAGACGAATGTAACTTGTGCACCACTCATTTTAGTTAAGTTAAGAAGTCAAGGAGTAAATACTAAACTGAGAGAACGTTAGTCTCTCTCTCTCTCTCTCTCTCTCTCTCTCTCTCCTGAGTCAATTCACTTCAAATAAAATCGTGTGGAAAGATCTTAGTAAACGTCTCTCTTTGTCCTCTTTCTTCATGAAAAGAAGCGTATTTCTGTACCAACGATGACGATGAAAAGAAACGACTATAAAAGAAGTAAACATAAAAGATTGCACATATATGTAAATATTTTTATTTTATTATTACAAGCGGATATAAAGTCCGACCTTCGTCAACTCTATCTTGTCGAACTCGAGATTCTTTCTTCTTCTGACTCGGGTATTTGCATGGAATTTCTAACGAAATTGACCTTTTATTTAATCCACATAGCACGCTCTCGTTTCCTCAACTATGATCAGGTAAAAATCTTAAGTAATTCGCAATCGTATTCTTAGTATGGCTTCCACTGAAGATTGAACTGTTAAGCCCCAGAAGGATTTCATTTACAACTGAATTTTACCTTGCGGACAATTGTAGTATAGATTTTGAGAGCCTTAAATCTTTTCTAGTTTCTCTCTTAGGTATACAATGCTACTGTTTAGCAATATAGATCACTATTTATTAATAATGATGAGCTTATTATATCAAATCCATCATGTCTTAAGTCACATAAAAATATCTTGAAAATAAATACGTAGAGATGCAGCAATTTATACGATCTATGTAGTTTATGTTTAAACAAGAAACTAGAAATTTTAAACTATAAATTAAAAAAGAATTACTCAATCGTACCATAGTCAAATAGTCTCTAAGTATAGACACAGTTACGAGCGACGTGCAATAAGTAATGCCCCTGACCCACTTCCAGTTGTCTGATCTAGCTGAAATTTTGCATGTGCAATGATATATATCTCTACGGGTTATGTGGCAAATTACAGCTCTGAACTAATGGTGGGTTTTGTTTTACAGGTGTTTGAACTGAGTCAGGTGTGAAATGGAGCCTGTTGAATGTCGAGCAGTGATCTGGTTTTTTATTTGAATGGACGCACACCACAGGAGACTTTTGATGAAATGAAAGAAACTTAGGGTGATAATGCCCCATTATATGACCTTCTAAAACGCCGGCATCGTGAATTCAAACATGGCTGGACGTCTGTTTAAACAGCTCCCAGGCCTGGTCGCCCCACCTTCTGCTATTGATGAGGCATCTGTCCGTCAAGTTGAGGCTGCCATTTTGGAAGATCGGCGCATTATTATTCGTCAAATAGCCCAAGATGTCAAGATTAATACAGGGTCTGTGGAAACTATCATTCATGACCAATTGCATAAGCATAAGGTGTCTGCCAGATGGATTCCCAGGTTGCCTACACCATTCCAGAAGCGAGAACGCGTCGAGTGCTCGAGGATGAATTTGGAGATGTGCCAAGAAGATGAGTCAAAGTTTTTCAAAAGACTGATTACACAGGATGAAACTTGGGTCCACCACTATAATCCAGAGACCAAAGGCCAGTCAATGCCGTGGAAGCACTAGAACTCACCACATCCAAAGAAGGCAAGGGTGCAGCCCTTCGCTGGCAAGGTCATGCTCACAGTCTTCTGTGACCAGGACGGAGTAGTAATGATAGATTTCCTGGTAAAGGGTACCACAATTACAGGAGCCTATTATGCTTCACTTTTGAGGAAATTAAGGGAAGCTATCAAAATCAAGAGGCGGGGCAAGATCAGCAAAGGTACCTTCCTCCTACAGAACAACGCTCCGGTCCACAACTCGCATGTCGCCAGATCAGAAGCACGGGTGTGTGGCTATGAAATCCTCACCCAACCTCCCTACTCTCCTGACCTTGCACCTTCTGATTTTCACCTCTTTCCAGTCATGAAGTTGTTCTTGAAAGGAAAGCGTTTCCCAGATGATGCAGCCTTGATTTCTGAAGTCACGTCGTGGCTGGAGGACAAACCTTGGGTGTTCTACAAAAAACGGTCTTCAGAGCTGCATCAAACGGTTGGAGAAATGCATAACTCTAGGTGGTTCCTATGTAGAGAAAGACTAATAACTGTGACAAGTTTCGTTGCTCTACTACTAAGGGAAGTAGGTAAGGGGCATTACATATTGCACGCCCCTCGTATCCCAAAGTAATAAAAAATACAAAACAGAAACGAATTGCATACTATTTCCAGAGAGATTCGCCACATTATTGAGTAGAATATTTTACACACATGTGTAGATTAGAAGGTAATATTCAAGTACTTGTTAAATGCCTCTGCATTTTTGTTTTGCATCGTGGTTCCGTAGACATTTCATATAGACCGCCTATTTTACCAAATGGTCACGCATTTTGTATTGGCCAGAGTCAACATTGCTTAACTTTAGTAATCTAAGAAGAAGTGTGTCAACATGATTATGCACAAAGTACAGTTTATTTTATTTAAGTAAATTATGGAGTGCCGTCTAAGGCCCTGACATGTAGTGATCTTTCAAGTAAAAACAGAAAAAAAAAATAACTGTTAAAAACTGTTGGCTTATCTTACACTAGACATTCTCACCAAAATACCATCTCCAATCGGTGGCACCATCGTACGTAGATGATCTCCAATTGATTTAAAATGATTTTATTTAAAAATAAATTCCTTGTGGAATATCGTAAAATATTTACAACTAGGCCTCCAACTAGAACAGGCAATCGATCGATTTGATTAAAAAATGGGCGATTTCACCGATTTCGATGACAATAATGGGAGTGTGAAAAATTTGTGTATATCATTGAATCTTGGGCAACGTCGGCTCTCTCTGCTAGTATATATATATATATATATATATATATATATATATATATATATATATATATATATATATTACAACGAGCACTTTTTCTTTCCCTGTATTTTAATTAAACTAGTAATTTTACTATTACATTAAAATACACTCTGCTCTTTAGACTATTAGAGAGAGAGGGGGTGTTAAGAAGGCATTTTTTATATATGAATAAGACGCTATACCGAAAGTAAGACGAAAATAATTGTTTCTATTCTTGTACTCTTTCTTGATATTTATTATAAATCCTACTTGCTTTTATTCTCTTGCGTGGAGTCCGAATAGGATATTTAGGGAGTACTCCCTTCTCCCGAAGAAAATAAATATAAATAAATATATAAATACTAAAAGGAAAAACGTAAACAGAACAATAAACGTCTATTTGTAACTGCAATACTGTTGGATAATCTAGTTAATCCAGTTGGGATGACGTAAAAAAAGTCGGTCAGAAGCCTGGATGCAGATGCTCCCGGGAATAACATCAAAGAACTCAAAATGGGGGAGGTAGACTCTCCGGAAATTAGATTAGCGAGATTAACCGACATTTTCAAGACAATGCATGTTGGAATGGTGACGATAAAATAGATGTGCAGATAACGGGGGGAGGGGAGAGAGAGAAGGTGAGAGGGAGAGAGCGACCACGACGGGCGAGCTAAGCGACTCATACCAGCCCCGCCTCACGCACCGTGACCAATGTCAAAATTGTCATTCTAAAACCGTGTGTTTTTTTTATTATCGCTGCCAAGTATATATATCGAGACAATGACAAAAAGTGATTTTTAAGAAATTATATAGACTGAAAACACGTTTCATGATCAGTTGCAGCGAATATAGAACAATACTACAAATGACAACCGCAGTAGCGACATGTGGGATTAACAATTTCTAAGCTCGGTGATGATTAGTGCTAGAATTTAACTTCTTTTATGGCTTGCTTAATCACGCTAGCTGAACACCTGACAAGATATTATAAAATGAATTAGCGATTGTTCACTTTCTCCTTTTTGGCTAGGAGACGGCATTACCAACAACTCAACAATGTTGTTTGGATCCATCCCCAAACTTTTGGAGGGATGCAAACAACCTGCACCCCCGAGTTGATTTCGTAAGGAAGACCCTAGGATTAAACATAGCTACGGACTTACACCAAGGATCTAACATAACTACAGACATACACCAAGGGTCCAACATAACTACGGCCCCACACACATACACTTAATATAACACAAACACACACATATCTACGTAGTCACGGCCTGATTGCAACACATGTGTACGTATACACAGTTTTATATATGAGCATTTTTCTTTTCAATCATTATATCAATTCTTCTCTATTCTCTATGAACTGGACACTTATTCCACACTAAAATGACTCAATAACCCTTTGTCCTGTTCTATACTAATAGACTCGTTGAAGGACTGACAAACGTCTATTTCATTTCCTTTTATTTAAATCACAACGATGATAAACCAATTAAGATATTTTTGAATATTTGAAATAGACTTCATTTTATTTTTATATATTAACATTAAATTAAAAAAAAAACCCTATTCAACAGAATATGTCACTCCACAATAAACCAAATAGTATTAGTATATCCGATCCACTTTGTTCCCGGATATTTTTAGATGAGGATTGATTATTCGTATTATTCAGTACTGTTCTCATCGGTGGCGTTGTGGATCAAGTACTTGATAAAATTCAATTAATTCCGTATTACTTAGAACATCTTCTCAGTCATTATACAGGAAACTAGATTGAATACAGAGTTCCGTTCGAAATTCCCTGCAGATTCCTGAATTTGACATGACTAATATAGTTAACATAATGCAAGTGTGTTGGCCAATGTGATTTTTCCTATTCTATGCGTAATATTAAATTGGTTTTTACCCATAATACGAAAAAACGTGTTTTTATATTTCACGTGTAATAATAAATTCATTTTGATGCATAATACTAAATTAATTTTAACGCAAAATATTAAATTAATGTTAACATGTAATATTTAATTAATTTTACAGTGTTATACTAAAATAATTTTAACGTGCAATACTAAATTGATTTTAACACATAATACGAAAAGAACGTGTTTGTTTCCTATTTCACGTGTAATAATAAATTCATTTTAATGCATAATACAAAATTAATTTCAACACATAATATTAAATTCATTTTAACATGTAATATTAAAATAATTTTTATGTGTAATACTAAATCACTTTTAACGCATAATACTAAATTAATTTTAACAACAACCCGTTCAGCATGTCATAATCTAAAAATAAAATGATGTTTTAACGACTTCATCTCGTATTTCCGATAAAATTACATGAGTTTGATGTGCTGAGTATTGAAATGATTACCATTTCTTCATTAGCGACCGTCTTCTCCCTTTTCTTCAATTATTCCAAAATTCTACGTGCCTACAAATTGCAATTAATTATAGAAGTCTAATAAGTTTATTTTTATTTAAAGCATTTTAAATTGCGTGGAGTGAAGAAAATAACTTCGAAGTAAAACGATATTCTTTTCATGGCAGGTGTTTGATGTAATTACCATTTCATCAGATGTTTATATTATTATTATTATTATTATTATTATTATTATTATTATTATTATTATTATTAGCTGTAGTAGTAATATTTATTATTGGTAATAATAATAGCAATGTTATTTTGTCTTGAAATGCCAATGTTTATTATCATTTCTTGAAATATGAACTTCAAATAAATTATATATATAAATAAAAATATTCAATTAAATTATTATTATTATTATTAGTAGTAGTAGTAGTAGTAGTAGTAGTAGCAGCAGTAGTAGCAGTAGCAGTAGTAGTAGTAGTATTGTTATTATAATGTCTTGAAATACCAATTATTATTTCTTGAAATACAAACTTCAATTAAATTATCATTATTATTGTTATTATTATTATTAGTAGTAGTAGTATTAGTAGTTGTTGTAGTGTTATTATTATGTCTTGCAATAATAGTTAATATTATTATTAATTTTTGAAATACCAACTTCGATTTAATTATTATTATTGCAATTGTTTTTGTTCTTATAGCTTTAAATACCAATTATTATTTTATTCTTGAAATATCAACTTCAATTGTTATTATTATTATTATTATTATTATTATTATTATTATTATTATTATTATTATTATTTCTAGAAATTCCAACTTCAATGAAAGTATTATTTTTATTTTCTTATTATTTATTTTCTTCATTTTAATTTATTTATTGCCTTGAAATACCAATAATCTAAAAGTATCTTATTCTATAAATAATAGATTAATTTAATTCTATGTAATTTAAATAGCTTTTAAATTGGAAGGCGGCTAATTTCAACTCAATAGTTTGTTATTGCATAAGATTTTAGTGCTGCTTCCCCCCCTTCTCTCCCTCCTTCGCTCCCTCCTTTACACCTTCCTTTACTTCTCTTCTTCATTATTCCATGCAATCATTTACTCCTTTTTCTTTTTTTGTTTTTTGCTTGTTACTCTTATTCTATTTTCACCTTCCTCTTCAGATTTTGGTTTCTTCCCGTTTTTTTCTGGCATCGTATTATACGTCTCTTTTTCCTGGTCTTTTTCTTTCCTTTTCCATTCATCATTTGCCTTTTTTGTCTCGCTTCTTCTTCTTCTTCTTCGTCTTCTTCTTCTTCTTTCTGATTTATGTTCTTGTTCTTGCTCTTATTGTTGTTGTTGCTCTTGCTCTTGTTCTTCTTGTTCTTCTTGGCCTCCTCCTCCTCCTCCTCCTCCTCCTTCTTCTTCTTCTTCTCGTCTTTTTCATTCTCTTCTTCCTTTTCGGTTTTCCTTCTTTTTTTTTTTAAATTTATTTTTACCTTGACATTTCTACTTTACCCCTTTTCTTCTTTTTCACTTTTCTTTAGCCTTTTTCTGTTTGTCTCCACATTTTTACTTCTTTCCTTCTTCTTTTCTTCTTCCTCTTTCTTTTTTCTGCTTCTTTTTCTTCTTCTTTCTTCATTTTCTTAGTTTCTTCATTCTTCCTGTTTACTTTTCCTTCTACTTTACTTCACATATCCTTGTCCTTCTTTCTTTTTTCACTTTTTACCTTTTACTTTTTCTTCCTATCACATTTCCTCTTATTTAAAATGTACCCTTGAGTTATAGACGTATTTCCCATAATACACCATGCAACAATTATAAACAAAACTTGTACCAGTTAGTTTCTTAAACGTAAAAAAAAAACTATTTAAACTCTGCTTATTTGAAAATTATCAATTAAACTTGCACTTAACTCTTATTCGTCAAAGCAGAGAAGCCACTCTCCCTTAACCTCCCCAAGCCGACACGCCCATCTACATTTTATAAGCCCACTTGTATATTTATAAGCAAATATTATTTCCTCACAAGTTTCATTGACCAGACACTCCCGTGGATTATTCTGTTTAATATCCGGTTCTCTGACTTCAAGTGTTTGAGTTGGCCCTCGCTACGCTGCTGGGAAGGTGAGCACATGGTGCATACAATGCTACAAATAATGCCGAGAACATCAAACATACGGAAACAAGAAAAGAGTCGACGGCCGAAAAAAGAGAGGGGTTGTTGGGTGGGGCTTTTTTTTTTCTAGATGAACACCGGCTCTCGAGCAACGGTAACCGGCGCACCAGAACAAGAGGAGCTATGAATAAAATTGTCCATATTTACTGTAGATTCACAGCCGTGGAAATATCGCGGGTTTATTGGACAATGTCTCATTATTACAAGTTTTGATGTCTTCTAATAGTCAATATTATTGCTCACGGTTTGTCGATATCTCCGGCACGATATACCAGACATGCGGGGACAGTTTCAATTATCGAACACAAGACAGTTTCGAAATGATATGGCTCAATTCTGTTTGGTTTATGTCTCCATTATAAACACTGTCCCTTGTCGGCTATGTACTTAAGAGTGTCATTCAGATCCATTGCAGAATATTCAATAATCACACACCTTCATTATATATATATATATATATATATATATATATATATATATATATATATATATATATATATATATATATATATATAAGACTCTGTGGACCGTCCAGGCGTCCTTGCTTGCACCTTATATATATATATATATATATATATACATATATATATATATATATATATATATATATATATATGCATATATATATCACATTTAAAGTTAGATAAGACGTCTGCACGAATTTACTGTAAAGAATCGTCAGATTTAATATCGTGTAAAATATTTAAAATGTAAAATATTTAAAATGTAAAATATTTAAAATGTAAAATATATAAAATGTAAAATATTTAGAATGTAAAATAAAGTTTTCGCTATAACTACTCATGGTAGAAGACTTTCCCAAGAAGTGAGATGTATGCTTTTAAACGTTCTTAAACTTGAGTGTATTTCGTCCCTTCGCTCGCTTATGAGGGTCAGTTTAAGGCCATATGGAAAACAAAGAAAATCTACTTTTTGTGACGTACATCAGTTATCAAAATTGAAAATCATTTAATATATTCGAGTAGTATGAAATTTATATAAGCAATCAGGTGCTTCATCTCTTTAGCACTCTGATGTAAAAACAAACAAACTCTTACCTGTGACATACCGAAAATTTAGCAAAAAATAAAATTATGTAAATTATTTTTAATATGTTTTGTACATTACCCGGCCTAGGTAAGGATCTTTTTCATATACGTGCTGTAAATTTCCTGTTCGTACAATTATTTCATGTATATGTTGTGTAATACCCGTCCTATGGTAGGTAAAATATTCTTTTGCTCAAGATGGCAATTGATACACAGACATAAAAAATTCCTCTATCCTAAGAATAACACGTATGTTCAAAATTTTTCTCATTGTCTTATACGCCGGGTGGCATTGCTAGTATTAATAATAAAACACGTACATAAAAAAAACATAACAATTGTTGGTGACCCCATTCATTTAAATACACATGTTTCTCTAGCTGGAATCTCTGAACCCATTTTACACACACACACACACACACACACACACACACACACACACACACACACACACACACACACACATATATATATACACATATATATAATATGATTTTATGTATGATTGTATACGTATGCACTAGTATGTTCATTTCTACACACATATGCATGTAAATATTACTAATATGTATGAATACACCTATATGTGTACATCCAAATATATACATACACATCATACACATATCATCATCATCATCATTATCATCGTCGTCGTCGTCGTCGTCGTCGTCGTCATAATGCTCGAGTTTAATGCCCGTTTTACAGGGTGGCATGGAATTGATTTTCCACCTAATCTATCTCTGGTCAGGTTTTTATTCAACCTTTTTCATCCCGAGTTCCATGATTATCACCTCCTACCGTACTTCCCTCCTTAACTGACCCTTTTACTTCAGTTGTAGTTCGTCTATTAATTCAAGAATTGCCATTCAGTCTTTCCAGTTGACCATACAAACGAAGTCTCTCGTTTGACACACTTCTTCCTACATACTGTCCGGTTTTAATCTTTCTCTGAGGCCATCATAATACATAAAATATATCTCTTTATAAAATTCATGTGCAAACATCAAATAATAATAATAATAATAATAATAATAATAATAATAATAATAATAATAATGTTACTCAGACTTCAAAAGAAACCACAAGTTGTTCTCAAAGAGAAATCTAAGTGTCTTGTTTGACTTCTCCTAGTGAGTAAATACTAATAATAATATTGTTAGTGTATGTGCTATACTTGCTCAAAAAGAATACAAACGTCACCATGACAAAGTATGTGCAAACCACCATCGGAGTTTTTGCAAAATATTTGGAATCCAAGTGATGGACAAGTGGTTCCAACATCACTCAGAAGCAGTAGTGGACAATTAGAATTCATGGTTGAGTGTTATGGAGAGATAACTCACATGAAACTGAATATTGTTGTTGTGAACAAAAAATAATTGTATGCCAAATTATTGATGTGGCTTGGCCAAAAGACATCAACTTAGCAGGCAAAGAGAATAAGAAACTATGGAACTATTAGAAACTGAAGGTGGAGATTGCTAAGTTGTAGAATAAGAAATTTCCATCGTGCCAATCATAGGTGCACTTAGTTTAATTCCAGGTGATCTTGAGAAACAGTTGATCTCCTTGGGAATCAAGTGCAACATCACTGTGCCCCAGAAATCAGTTCTGCGTGGCACATCAAACATCCTACGCCAGGTGCTTTCCATCTAATTGACTCTTTGACTATCCTTACTAGCTTTGGTGTAAAAACCTGCTCGTGAGTGAAAAAAAAACGGTCTAAAATATCGCAACACTATAAAGTTAACGAACATAACAACAATAATAATCATGATTTCCTTTACAAACGTCTCCCTGAAAAGAGATGAGATTCATTTTCTTAGGACTTTCCCTCAAACCCGGCTCCAAACCAGGAGCTTCAAAGATCAAGGGTTTTCCTAAGGATATTGGTGGTATCTACAGTAGCAGAGGTCTGGAGGCCCAAAACATCTGGGATTCATAGCTTTTTCATATGTTCTTCGAGAAGACTTGATACTACACCTAGCATAACAACTACGACCAGAATTCTTTGTATTTTAACCCCGTGTATACGCCTTATCTCCAAGGCCAACGGAGCATAATTGCTCCACTTCTCGTTCTCCTTCTCTCTCACATTCCTCTGCCAGTGTGCTAAAAAGTCTACAATTTGCCACTTTTTTGAAACCTTGTCAATGACGACCAAATCCAGACACTTATGTTCCAATTGCTTGGTCGTCATGACACTTTTGAATGAGGTAGTAAAACAGTGACTTCATAGAAACCACTAGATCAATGAGTCAAACAAGCTAGAAAAACAACAAAAGAACAGGGAATAGATCAAATAATTCGGAAGAGCACACATCATAATAGTAATTAAGGAAAAGACTAAAACTTGCAAAATCACTTTTGTGAGAGAGAGGTTACATAAAAGAAAAAAAAGTGTGAGGTCAATAAAGTTACAGATTAGATACAAATTATAAATATTAATTTGAAGAGATACTTTACACTGGAAAACATCTTTATCTGAGAGTTATAAAAAATAAATGAATAAGCGTCTCTATTTTTGATATTCGAAAAATGCATTTATAAAAGAAGGTTAGAAAGCACAACTATTTATATATCTCTATTTTAAGCAGTTTATGATTAATTTATGTTTGCTGTTATTCATTTGTAATTTTATAGTCCTATTTTTTAAAATGTATATACATATATATACACCCACATACACACACACACACACACCCATATATATATATATATACATACACACACACACACACATATATATATATATATATATATATATATATATATATATATATATATCTTCCATTCTATCTTAGATGCTTGGAAGATTATTAGAAGAGCCAGTACTTGCCACTCATTAAACTCACCAGAAAAACTTGAGATAACAAGGTTTAAGGACAGAGACAAACTATTAAATATTAAACAAGAAACTGCTATATCCCGCAAACATTTCAGAATACATGCCCTTATAGAACTCTTAATTTGAAGGTCAGAATAACTACAATAGCAACTATCCCTCGCCCCCCCCCAAAAAAAAGAGGATTAGTGAGGTCATGATTATGATCCTACCCAATCGATTACATAAGTCTCTTAATATTCTATTTTCTCAAGCAGTTATAATATTACTAACCTGAATAAATACCTATATAATAGTATATCTGAACCAAATGGATAATAAATAGTTAGGTGAACCTTAAAATAATGTATGCATGTGGATGTATGCATGTGTATATGCATACGTTCTGTATATATATATATATATATATATATATGTATGTAAGCAGATAATGAAATTAAAAAAAGGTAAGTACTACAATATATAAACCGTTCTATTCCGTTTGTATAGCCTAAATGTTCGGAATTTGTTGTTATATATTTTTATATATTGTTTATATATTGTTATATATCTGTATAAACCTCGAAAGAATAGTTGTTTGATCTGAGGATAGACCTATGGACTTCAATGTGCATTCACTATATGTTTTTTATGTAGTAAAAAAAAGTACAACTTGCGAAAAATAACAAGTGGGTGGGGGCATGTAATATAATTATGTGTATGGGGTCTTGGTAAAAAGGATTATGCAGAGAATGAGTTCATATCTATATCTATTTTTGATGTATCATGCATGTGTGAGTGTACATATGTATGTATGTATGTATATATATATATATATATATATATATATGAACTATTAAAATAGGCTGTCTCATATATGGGAGTTGCAATATTATATATTACCAGAGTGTATATGTGTGTAAATGTGTCTGTGTATGCATGTATGTATGTTACGTATGTATATATACGCCTGTGTAAACTATAATAATACGCTGTTTCATATAAAGGGATTACTACACTACCAAAATTAGGAGGCGCCTTAATAAATAAAGTTTTTGTGTATGACATTTATGGCTGTATATTTATGCATTATGGGTACACGGGTATCTATGTATGTGTATTTGTGTATATATGTAAGTGTATACGTGTGTGTATATTGATATCTATATATCTATGTATCTCATGTGTGTATTGTATATATAATTTGTGGGTTTAGGGACACGTGTGGATGGGGATGTATCTATGCCTATGGGTATGTAATCTGCATATATGTGTATGTATATGTCTATCTATATATGTGTGTATGCTAGTATGTGTGTATATATATATGTTTTATCGAAAGGTGTATCCGATTAGGATCTACAGGTTTTAAGCTTCCCAATTTACAATTTTATTAATATTAGTATAATAACAGACGTAGTATGTAATATGCGGGTGTATATGGCTATGTATGTTAAGTATGTGTGTGTACATGTAACTGCATCGATGGGTATTTATGTATATTATATATATCTGCGTTTACGTTTAGTGTAAATATGTATAACTGTATGCGTACATTATGTGTATGTGGGTGTGTATGTCTTTATGTATATATATATATGTGTGTATATATATATATACTTTGATACACCTGTATATATATATATATATATATGTATATATACATATATATATATATATATATATATATATATATATATATGCGGGTGTATCAAAGTATAGATATTTATACATGTATTTATGTATATTTATGCATGGGGAGGTCGGTAGCTTTCTTGATTTTATATGTATATTTTTTTATTATTTTATATTTATTCATATTTCTGTGCGGATGTGTACATAAAATATACCAAACGGTATGTATCCACTCCTGAGTATATATATATATATATATATATATATATATATATATATATATATATATATATATATATACATGTTTACTTCTAAAATGAGTGTGTATGTAAATTGAGAATGCTGGCTTATCCGCACTGGGTGCTCATCGGCGGAAATATCTATAGTCTTTGACCACCGGCCTGACAAGACAAAATGTGGAATTCTCAAGTATTTTATAACGATGAGAATATAAAAAGGGAAGAAAAAAAATAAGAGGTAAAGATATGGAAAGATAAAAGCCTGTGAGGTATGGATCGTTCAAAGACCTTA
>NC_136498.1:53293145-53330645 GCF_053919585.1 Euprymna scolopes
CATGGTGTTAGAAAACGCAGTAATATTTTGTTTTTTGCAATTGTGAATAAGCCTATCCCAATTACGGCAGAGTTGGCTTGCCTCGAATGTAGGGCCCGTTTATTTTCACCCTGTGATTTAAATCATTATAGATTCGTTTTATTTAGACTATCCTTTTTATGGCATATGAACCAGCTTCCAATATCACCTATTTGTAAAAAAAAAACTAGGTTGTACTTTTGAATAAAATGTGCACATTTGTTACATAATAAACAGCCCACGCCAATAAGTAGCGATTAAATTAGTAGGTGTAAATTTTGATAAAGGTCACCCTTAATTCCTGGCAGAATGATCGAATCTGCAAACAAAATTATTCCTAGAGACTGGTGATTAAAATTGAAGCAAGGGGCAGAGATCAAACTTTCAGACAAAACAGGAGTCAAACGATTTCGAATGAGAGAAGCATAAGGTTTTAAAACAGTCTCCATTGGAAGCACGCGAATGGGACATGCTAATGATGTAGAAAACTGATAACATCAGCGAATGATCAGCGAATGTTATTTCGATGTTTATCCCTCATTTCGTTAGAAAGTAATTTTAAGAAGTAAATAACTTTAGTCTCTCTCTCCCCTAAAATTCATTCTCTCCAATAAAACCTTAAAGTAACTCGGCGAGCGTTTTCCTTGGGTCTGTGCTGCAGGGGAAGTTTTGTTCGTTTTAGTTAAGCATTCGATCGAGAACAACTAGACGAGACGATCACAACCACACATAAAAAGGCGAAGATGAAATAAAGTAACAAGGAATAGCCAGCACGTATAAACCTCGCACTTCTGTATATAAAGAAGTTTAGTTTATTTGGTTTGTTGATTACTCTTTGAAGAAAACGTAACACATTAAAGAAGAGACAAATTATATTCATAGTTTACTTAGTGAAATACTCAGCCACATAACGGTCTTCACTGGGATGACAAAGTTATGTTTAAATTAATTACTCAGAAAAATATTTCATATTAAAAGCATAAATGCGATTTTTGATAGAAAACTTTATTAAATGCGTTAATCTTCAAGTTATAAGTGCTATAAATAGTTAATAAGAAAATTCCTGCTTGAACAAATCCATATTTATATAATAAATTATTCCCTAAGAAACTAGCAACCGATTAGAACCCAGAAAATGGATTTGCCCATCTTAACATAATGAACGTCACGGCAAGAATTCTAACTATTCAGATGACATTCTATTATACTTTAATGGCTTTACAGTTTTTTCCTGTTTTTGATGGTATATCAACCTGTTATCGTGCCCAATTTACAGATAACCATGAACGCATCCGCCTACTTTAAAGTGTGGAGAATATGTCTTTTAGATTTATGAACACACTGGTAGTTAAACTGACGTATAACCACTATTTTTATTTGAAATTGCTATGAAACGCAAAGAAGTGAAATTTAGTACACTTAAAGAGCATAACAAGGTATCTTACCTCCCTGACTTTTGTGGAATTTGAACAAATATTTTGAAAGTTATGCTATTTTTTCTATTAACTGTGCGATACACAGGCTTTAGTTGATAAATTTAATTTCCGGTTGGATATAAAAAGCCTGATTTTTCAGAGAACGGGTGGAATTTGGATTTGGGTGTCAGAGTTGCGATTGCTGTCAGCAGTGCATCGTGTTCTAGAGTTGAGTTTTGACAGTAGAGTCTCGAGTTTTGGAGTTGAGTTTTGACAGCAGAGCATTGAAATTTGGAGTAGCGAGTTTTTGGCAGCAATGTGCCGAATTTACCACTTGATTGTTTTAACCAAACAACTCCATATCTGTGCCTAAATCAAAACGCGAATTCCATGAACAAAGCTTCTTTCTTAGAACTGCACGCCTGTGGAACTCTGTTCCGTCTGCCTGCTTCCCACCGGACTACAACTTGGATGTGTTCAAGTCCAACGTTAACAAATTCCTAATGAACCGCCCCCTTAAGTAAACACTTCATCAAATCTCCACACTAACGTAATGTACTTGCAATAACCCTTATCCCTGAGTGGCTTTCGGGCCTTGATAAGTGGTGATCACTGTGTAAAAAAAAGCAAAAAAAAATTCATAGTCTTTTATTTCAGTTTATTTAGTTTAATTTCCACCGGTTGGGTTAAATTTTAAAAAATAATTCAATTTTTGATGGTGTATCAACCTGTTGTGGTGGCCATGTTACGGATAACCATAAACTCTTTCGCTTATTTTTAAGATCGGGAGAATATTTCTTTTGGGATTATGTGCAAGTTACACACACTTGGTAATCAAACTGACGTAAAATTACTATTTCATTTGTTGTATTTTCCTTTTCTCTCAATATATTTTGCTTCCACTAAATATCATTGTGTCTTCCTTCCGGAATCTTCCGGGTCCACAACACACCTCTCTTGTTTTAATGCAAAAACACAATAAAATACTTGACTTTTTTTTTATAGCACGGAAGAGTAACAAAATATTTTAGAATTAGAAATCAAAAATTCTAAAATAGAAATCATCATTATCATCGGTTTAAATAGTGTCTTAAATATTGACGGCTTTTAGAAATTGACTTCCAAAGTATTCTATCACTCTTCAAACGTCTATTTATGCTTCTGTCTCTCAAAATAATCCTCATCACTTCCTTCCATACTTCCATTTGCCGTTGTAACTGAATTTGCTACCTCAATTATTCTACATGTACTTACTCACGAACGCTCATCCATTATTCGATATGACCGAATAAAGCAAATCTCCTGTTATAACATTCTCAAATACAAAATTAAAAATCTTTACACTTAGGTAACGGAAAGGGTTATACGCACTTGCCTGACACCACTGAGATTTGTTTCCAATTATTTTATTTGGAGAGTTTTTAACTCAAGAGAGAGAGAGTAATAATATCTCAACTAATTATTTACTTAACTTTCTGCATGAAATGAGCGACGCACACGCAACGGACAAAAACACTGAGATAACATTACGCTTAGATTATTTCTGTATATATGGCAGTGTCTCACTCGCACAGCTTCCATAGAGGGATTTGATGTACGTATTCAATTACAGATCAGGAGTAAAGGTCAGACCCAGAAACTTGTCAAAACATCGAGCCTCCTCATGACAAGAGCCATTTATTTCAATTGATGCCAGACAGGGATCAGAGCGTTGATGATGTAAAGATAGAAGCTTCGTTTTAGATGCATTAAAGTAAATCAGCCACGTTTTCCCCATTGCACCACATGCTCAAGATCAGAGGAGAGAGAATCAGAAAGATCTTAGTCATTTACAGGTTTTGAAGTGTTGGCATAGATGGTAGTATCGCCAGCATAAGTGTCTATGAATGATCTTAGCACGTGATTTGATGTTCATTGTAGATCAGGACAAGAGTTAGACCCAGGATGAACCCCTGAGGGACTCCAGCATTAATACTGTGAGCTTTTGATTTCTACCCATCAGCAACTACTCTTACAAATAGGCTTAATAATTGAGGAGACATTTCCAGCTATACAATAGCTGAAGATCTTGTAGAATAGACCTTTCTGCCATACCCTATCAAAGGCCTTTGATATGTCAAGAGCAATTGCCTTAGAAAGGAAGCTTCCATAAAGAGATTCGTTAATCCTACGAGATGTAACTGTTAGCACATCTGCAGTAGATCTAGCAGAATTGAAACTATATTACATGTCATTGAGGAGGTTATTTTTGCTGAGGTTGTTGACTACTTCTCTATTTAACACAGATTCCAGCAACTTACCCATGATACGCAGGAGACTTATTGGCCTGTACTGACGACCTATCATCTGACTTTTTGAAGACAGGTCATACTGAAGAGGTTTACCAGGGTGTTGGGAAGCAATTCTCCCTAAAACAATGGTTAAACAACTTTGTAAGTATAAGAGCTAGTTCTGCTTGAAGCTTTATGAGCACTATAATTGGAATGCTGCCAGGGCCAGTTGCTTTAATGAAATCAAGGTTTTTGATTAGTGTGGCAACATCACGCACAGATATCTCTATGTCACATAGCATGTTTTCAGAAGGAAATACCGGGGGTTGATGGCACTGATCGCATAGTGTAGAATTAGCTGCAAAGTTCTTAGCAAAGGGTTTGGCTTTGTCTGATGCTGACGAGATTAATTAAGGTCCATTGATGATGCTTGTTATTTACCAAAACTGGAGGGAGCAAAACTGCTGCTCAGCTACTTTGGACTCGACGGACTGAGCATACAACTTCCTCGCATTCTTTATTACTCTTTTATAGTGGTTGCTTGCAGTCCTAAGAACAGATTTAGTCTCAGTAAATCTATTACCTTGAAAACAATGGAAATAGTGATTTCTGTGTACAATGGCAGCAGCACATTCTGGAGAGAACCACGGCTGGTTGTTAGGTTTTGCTGGAATTTTTAGAGGATATGATGTTGTCTATACCTACATTTAACCATTCCATCACCTCTGATACTAAAGAGGACACATTCATTTTAAACATGGAACGCAGAGGAAGATCTGATATAAATGTATGGAAACTATCCCAATCAGCCATAGAGTATCGATATACTATACGATGGAGAGGTATGTCTGAGGACTTTTGTTTTGTTCTTAACAGTTGAAACAGAATGGAGGATGAACTTAGCCCAGGCAAGATCTAAGAAAAAGGATTAGGAGACTTGTATACTGGCCGTCAGGCACAGGGGTGAGTTTGTGAACAATCTGAGTTAGGTCACAAGCAATGGAGAAATCGTGATAGAAGCACCTCTCATTTTCTGCTTTGTTTGAGTGGGCTAAACATTCCACATTGTGAGCATTGAACTCACCACAGACGTGAATGTTAGCCAAAGTATGAGCAGACAAGATATGGTGAATTTTCTCAGATATTCTCTTAAAGATAACTTCGCTGTTGTGGGGGCGACAGAGGGCAAATATGAACGCAGTGGTGTGAGCAAATGCAACCCGGAAGCACATATAGAGCAATTTAGGGCCTTCTCTGAAGATGAGCCTACTACATGGAAAGCCATCTCTTATATAGACACATATTTCATGCCCATGGCGATCTTGGGGGTCAGATTTGGATGTTAGAGTACCCTTTAATCATGATCTCATCTAGGGAAATAGTCGGTCCAATGTCAGTTTCACTTAGAAATAGTGTCAGGAATAATATGTTTGGTTTAGTCTCCTGTAATTGGGGTTCAACCTCTGGAAGGTTAGAACGTAGACCCCTGATGTTAGAAAAAGTGACATGGTAGTGAGGAGAGGTTACATTAGAAGTTGGAGTTCTGGGTTTTATCATGTATTCTTTCTGGTGACTTTATTCAGATGTTTTTTGATGAATCTCTCGTTTGATATATCTGTTGGATATTCAGTCTTTGTTGAATAAAATTTTCGTCGCTTAACGCACAGATGTAATGGACACATTTTAAGAATGTGTTTTTCATATGAATGAATCCACAAGTGTCAAGATGAAAAGTCATACGAGGATAAGCTTTAATGGGATGGAATGATTGTCAGCAGAAAGATGAAAAAAAAATAATGGCATGAACTATGTTTTCTTACTAATAAGGCGATTTGTTGTTGACATTGAACTTGGAGATTATATTGTAACTAAAAAGGAAGAAATTCCACAGCAAGTTCTGGGTTTAATCATGTATTCTTTCATGATGGAGTTTCATATAAACATTGATTTTTGACAACTTATTGAGACTGTAAAGTTACACACGTTTACACACAGGATTTACACGTTGTATGCAATCTAGATCGCATGGAACAGAAGACAAGTAATAACTTTATATTCCGGGTAATTTCCCCAAATAAAAGAGATCGTGCTCCTTCTCTCTGACCTCTTGAACGTCGTTTTGATGGTGTTTCTTTATCTTTAGAATGACATAATTACGCATTTCATATGGATTTGTATACTGGCGTTCACACTCTGTTACAAGGCAATCAAAACTGATTTTTTTTTTAAAGTGAAATTTCAGAGTGTTTCAAGAATGTTCTAGGTGAATAAAAATTTTTTTTTACCTGCAAAGAGAATTTGAATATGCATGTTTATTTTGGCTAATGGCGTGTGAGATCATGCGTTACTATGTGTGTAAATGAGATAGACATTGTAAATGTGAATGTATATTAGTGCATCTGTTTCTGAATCACTGTCAATATGAAATAGAGTCAGATCGATAATTACTGTTTAATTATATCTAGATAGGCCATATCATTTTACATGTCCACATGTATACCAGAAATTCCAGCTGACACACTCTCTTTTAACCATGTGACGTCACATTTGGTTTCTTATTAATTCATACAGTCTAGCAATCCTCACCTCGGGTTCATCAAGTTTACTCTGGCTGACGTTTCACTTCCTGTTATTTTTAACTATTTTATATACTTGTGTATCTGCTCGCATAATATTAAATATAAAGTGTTGCCTACACGGAAGAATATTTTACTCACTATGCATGTGGCCAGAACGTTAATGTGTTTTATCATATAAAAAGATTCAACAAATTGATCAAATATTATATTAAAAAAAAATGATCAAAAGATTGAATGTTTCGGGAGAAAAAATGCCCATAAAATTGAATGAGAAAAAATTTAACAGGGGAAGATAAAGGGTTTTCAAAATAAATAAAATAATAATATTTTATTAAAAATAAAAAATGATCTAAAAAATTAATGCTTAAAAAAAGAAGGTGATTAATACTTGAGAATAATTGAGAGAAGAGAAAAAGATTTTAAAATAATCATTGTGCCAATGACCCGATGATATGACATTTGCCAATCAGAGCAAAGGTCACAAAAAGCTGGGGGACGAGTGTGACACAATGACGTAGCCCCTTTTAAGGGAGCTAACGGCTTCTACGTTAATGAACCTTGTGCCTAACTTGTGCGGTGCAGTTGTGTAAAACAGGTGTTTGTGATTTTGAAAATGTACTGTGATCACTTAAGCCAGGTTGACATATGTTTATAATTCAGTACATAATAAAAGTAAAAACAATGCTGACATAAATTGAAAAACAAATCATTGCGTGAAACGCATCGTTCTCTCATTCTCTCTCTCTCTCTCTCTCTCTCTTTCTCTACTCTCTCTCTTTGACTCTCTTCCTCCCTCTTTCTTCATTGAAAGAGAGAAATGAAATATAATTTGATTGTTGTAAAGACAGTTGAGGTTTGCTCGCTGCACGCGATGGGTCGACTAAATATGTTTCCTAACTTGTTAACCGTTTAATAAATTATATATATTTTTATAAAAATGTATTTTGTCGCTGTTTTCATACAAGTGTTCGATTTCAGCATACTATTAATGCCGACGACAGAAAGCTGCAATGAACACGCAACAAGCGACGATGGGAAGATGCCTGCAATGACCACACATAATGCGACCCGTACCAAACAGTTATAGCCGACGACGGATCGACCCGTTAACGTTGTGTTTCCAGCATGTGCATATCGTTTAGATATCGTTGGATATCATTCATTCCCCGTGGAGCTGGTTGCATTCCCAAGACGTTCATCAACCAAGAAACCCTCCCGGGGAGCCATAGTACTACAGAACGTTAATGTGTTTTATCATATCAAAGATTCAACACATATGATCAGAATACTAAAATAAAGACAAAAGTGATTTTGTTATTTTTTTACTAATCTGTCCTAACTTATCAGGGCCAATCAGAATTTGATTATTTAAGAAGTCGATTCAGCAAGAATTTGTTTAGATTGGACTTAAAAACAACCATGTTTTAATCAGGTATTGTGTTCCGTGAACGGGCAGTACTAAGCAAAAATCTAGCTCATCAAAGTTTTATTTAAGGCAGGGAGGGAGAGAGAGTGAATGAGAGAGAGAGAGAGAGAGAGAGAGAGGGGGGGAGGAGAGGTATTGTGGTTGTAAGTAGAAGAATCGTTGTGAATGTTTTACAATGGGGCGGGGTCTATAGATTCAAGTTCAGTCGATCGCTTTCCATGAAAATAACAATCGAATGGAGAATGACTAGTTAACACCTCTTTTGTAAGAAAGAGGTATTAGGAAGGAGAAACGGGCATATGCCTATACTAAGATGGGCAAATTTATCCTCTCACCGCAAGACCTACTTGCTAATCTCGCATGAACATGTGGTCAAGAATAAATACTATTATTTGTTCTGTTTTGGCTTGTTGGTTAACGAACCGAACAGACTATCTTTTAACAGACAAAGACACTATAGATACTATAATTATTTTCTATGTGTTCAGCACATATATTTTTATCTTTATTACATTTTATCTGTATGGAATTGATAAGCTTAAATACATGTGTAATCTACGTATATATGTAACCTTTGTGATCGTTATAGCTTGTTAAAACAAACCATAAACGAATGTTAATTATTTATTTAAACAGTTTTTTTGTTGTCTGTTATTACTGATGTGTGTGTGTGTGTGTCTTCCAAGTAATGAAGTATGGAATTCATAGCAGCATTCCACGTGCCTAAAGGATACATTTAATGTCACGATCCAACTCGGAGAGAATAGGATATCAAATATTCATATTTTTCATCATCAATATATGTATAATGCTGACAAGACATAAAAAGGCATTAGATAAAGATGATGTGAGGAAAGACAACTATATAAACAAATTCGAAATTAATTAGTTGTTTAGAAGACACAGAAAAACGTGTGCATATGCAGGAATGTAAACTTATCAAGTGCCTTCAATAAGTTTCCAGATATTTTTTGTATGAGCACTTTTATTGATAGTAGACGCACGAAACTCTAGTCCCCTTTGAAATAATCTCCTCCGGTTGTAATGCACTTGATCGACAAGTCCTAGTGACATATGGCCAAGTGGTCCTAGACGTTGTATCAAAGTTTACAGTTACCCAAAGGTGCTGAGTTCAATCCTGAACAAAGGCAGTGAAAAGTAACATTCAAAACAGAGAATCAGCAACTATGTCCCAGAGCCTAGCTAGAGTCTGAACACGGTACCCCCATAATAATAAAGGGTTGAGTTCGAGACTCCTAACAAACGGTTCCCCAGTTCGATACGAAACACCTGATGAAGGCCGGAGGGCAAAACGGCCGAAGCGTTGTGACCATAACAACCAAGATGAGGAAGTCAGTCCGACAATCTCAATCAATGAAAACACCTCATCTCAAAAATACAAACAATTACTGTAATGCACTTGTTGTACCGTTCCAACAACGTCTGGAAGGCCCCATGGAAGTCCTCTTATGTGAGCACGACTATGACCCTCTTCACAGCCTCTTTCATCTCCTCAATTGTCTCATACTGACAGCTTCTAAGGTTTTTCTTGAGCTTAGGAAATAACCAAAACCCACATAAAGCAAGGTCTGCATTATAGAAAGGGTGAGGAACTGTCTTCATGCCCATCTTGGTCAAATAGTCTGTGACATAGATGGTGTTCTGGACTGCACGCTCGGGACAAACGTTGTGCAAATTCCAGGATGTAACAACCGTTCCAGAGACGTCCTCACGACTACCCGTCAGCCCATTAGCCTTTGAAGGGTAAGAGAAAAATAAATGTTAAAAATAAAACGTGATTTTGGCATTATATTGTGTTATATTGTCTTGAGCAAAACAGGTGAGTGAAAAAATAAGACTTAGAAGGCCTCCGGAGCACTACTTATAATCTCTCCGGTCAGCAATAGTAACACATTATCTCAAATCTTGTTAATAGCCATTAGAAGAATTTATGAAAAAAGTTTGCTGAGATTGAATTCATACTGAAAAACAGAGCAGCACTGATAAGGAAATAGTCTAATTTTTAATTTACACTCTCATAGGCACACAAGGGAGTCTAATTGCATGATCGCAGCACCTCCAGTTCTAATGTAACTGGGATATTCTTTAATCCTCTCCATTTCGTTGGTATAATCAACTGGTTACAAATGTCTGTAGTTTACTCCAGAAATTTATGACCAGCTGTTCAAGACAAAATTCTACTTCTACTTATATTACTAATTATCTTATCTATTATGGATATGAAGTGTGTACCTGTCTGTTTGAAGTAGTGAAATGGCAGCCAAAGTACGCATATACTCCCAGTATTTTTAATAAATTAACAACACAAATACAAGTGGGTTTCAAAGAATCTATTTCTCGTTTTATTCTTTCTTTATAACATACATGTATAACGTCTTGTGTGACGACCCGACCTCCATCGGTTATAAGATGAAACATGAAGAAGGCCACAATGGCCACACAGTTACAAAGAAGTCTTTTATTTTTAAGTTCGTCTAGTATGGATGTTTTCCTGTAGCCCAAATCACTGTTGCAGACCTCTATGTAACGTTTTCAACCTATAGTTGACGACAAGGCAATGTCCTTCTAGGTGATTAGAACCCCCAGCAAAGTACTGCGATGCAACACTAGTCGCTCTCACGAATATAGGGTTGATATAATATTGGTTGCAATCGTGGATATCATCTGTTACCCCATTCCCTCTGCTGAAAAGAAAGATCATTCAACTTGTTTGTTCTTCCTTTAAGTTCGCTTGTAAGTATTAACAATAATAATAACTTAAGCTAGTTGTAGTTTTAGTATGGAAATAATTATTCACAAAAGAGAAAAACAATAATATTAAATATGTACAGTTTTTCACAGGAGAATCAATTTAAAAGAAATAAAATGTCGTTTGCAAGTTTTCGCTTTCTGGGGGGTACGACAGTTGATGAACTGGGTTTTAGTCAGTTTTTTTTTTATAACAGATTCTTGTTTTCAATCGGCTATCGGACATGTTTTTATCGAAGAGAGGGGTTGGGAGCGGTGGACAGTTTCCTTGAGTTCCAAACTCTCTGCAAACTCGGCCAACAATCTTCAAAAATGTCTAAAATCTCTCTCTGCACGAGCTTATATATTGTGAGTTGAGATGGGTAGGAGCACTCCAGGGCGTTCCAGCTAACCAATCAACGTCCACTCTATCACACCTTAGTTCGTCCTGATTGGATAAACAGCTACCTTTCCCCCATATCCAGATCAGGTAACCCGTGGATCAACTCCAGATTAAACATTTGCTAATATCTCCAAATAATCATGATTCATAGAAATATTGTTCCGTATTTTCGACTTTGTTTTTTCCGTTTACAAAGGAAGTCTATTTTACATCTCCCCTTCCAACTGGCAGGGTAATCCGGTGTTTTCCGAGCTTACCATTAAAATAAAAATGCTCTAATTTCTCTTTCGTTGCCTCCTTTTTGAGCACCTTCCAACCATAGCTCTAATTTAGCTCTCTGTAACTCTTCCACTGGGGTAATCTCAGCTATAGAGGGTAGACAGCTATTATCCAAACCCAACTGCTCTCTCTCTCTCTGTCTGTCTGTCTGTCTGTCTCTCTCTCTCTCTCTCTCTCTATATATATATATATATATATATATATATATATATATATATATATATTTGTAGTATCTCTGTCAGTTCGGTTAAAAAAGACAGATCTTCTCTCTTCATCATTTTCCATGTCAACTTAGTAGTGTTCTTCGACTGTGACATTATTGCTGCAACATGTGTCTCTCACAACTTCTACTCAGAAAATGTCACTCTACTTTATGTGGAAATTTACCATACTAGCTTTATCTTTATACACCAACATCTAAATATGTAGATAACAGTGCCAGAGCTAATTATTTTCCATAGAAAACTCTGGTCCGAACAATAAGAAATATGTATATTGATTTTTTTACAGACTGTTATCCTCATCTTCATAGTTGTTATTGTTTCACGACGTTTTAGTCAACTATCCCTCTGGTCTTCTTCGGGTGATGAACCGTGATGGGATAGGAATGCTGAGTCTTGTTACTGTATTCCAAGTAATTACTGCCTTCGATAGTTGCTGTTGTCTCACCACGTTTTGATCAAGTAACTCTCAGGCATGCTTTGAGTAGGATTGAAACCGCTATCTTCTGGCAATGTTCACTTGAACCGTAATTACTGGGAATACATTTTCAAGACTCAGCGTTCCTATCCATCGCGACTAACCACCTTAATAAGGCCAGGGGAGTAGTTGGTCAAACTGTGGTGAAACAACAACTATAAAGATGAGGATAACTGTCAACAACAAAAAAATCAATGCACAAATTATGAAGCCTCATCTCAAAGGATTCTAAAAAATAAGCTTAGGGTCTAGGGTTAGGCGTAAGGGTTAGGGTCAAGGATTAGTCTTTAGGATAAGGCTTTTATGTTGGGTCAGACAATTGTTTGTAATTTTATTTATTGTATTTTCATGTTTTTCCTGTTTATCATTATAATTTTCTCGTATCGGTTTAACGTTTCACGATCGTCCACTTTTGATTATTTGCGGTAGCGGCTGAACACACCCGAGAAACATTGTGGAAACCGAGGGTCGGTGAATACACAATTACCGAGAATTCTAGACATAAGGTTTAGTAGCATTATATGTTCTTTTAAATCTTTATTAGGGTGCCTAAAAGTGGTGTAAAACTGTTCGGTTTGTGAAATTATTATTACCCACCCTGAGGTGGATATTCTTATAATTTGGTATGACAGAAGATATACACATGTGCATATATGTAGCACTAATGCCAATCACAAATGCTTTCTGCTGGTAAATATTTGAATTAATATAATAACGATAGACTTAAAAGAAAATCTGTTTTTAAATCAACTTTGAATTTTAAATCATGTTTTAATGGATGGTTTAAAATTTTCAACATAAGAATTGGAAACGTTTTGAAGAAATCGAAGAGACCTGTAGATTAAAGCATCTAAAGAAAGAAAACGCAACAGCAAAATAATGCAAACGTCTGTGATTAAAAAAAAAATGAATGGGAAAACTAAATGAGGCGTTCAATGTGTCTGTTGACTGATCGTGACATTAAATACATTCTCATCAAATATAATGGATATTTCTCTGCATGACTGATTTTGGCAAATCAAAATGAAAATGAGGAAATTAACGAGAAAACTGAAAGGAGAAATGAGAATCAGGAACCAAAAATAAAGGAAAAGAATTAAAAAAAAAACTTTGCCATTTTAAAGAAGGATATCAGCTCTTATTGTGTTAGAGGAGAGAACGACGAGGCAGCAACTGAAAACATTTCAATCATCTTCAAGCGATCTCCCTTTCTCATAATATTTCTCAGTTTAAGAGAATACAACGAAGAGCGTTTTTGTACTAGGTGAGGGGGGTCACCGCTTATCGAGTCAAGTTATATCAAGACCACTCGAGGATATGGATTAATGACTGTCAGGTGGCCATTGGTAATGGTGGAACTTGGGTAGTGTTTGTTCATACAAGAGGACGGCTCAATAGGAATTTGTTTACATAAGACTTGAAAGCAACTATGTTATAATCAGCTGGGAAGCAGTTCCTGCAATATTCTGTACCATAAATAGTTAATTTTAGGAAAAAAACTTTGCTCATGGAATTTACGTTAAGTTTTAAGCATAGATACCATAGTAAGGGAAATTGTTGGCAGTTATTGTAGAATGTTCTGCAGGATGGCATACATAGAAGCTCAGTTCAGGCACATAGGGCACCATAAAATCTCTGCTCCTACTAATTCAGAGTATTGATGAAGAGTTCAGTTTCGGAAATGGTAGAAGCAGTTTACGCTTTAAAAGCTACTTTCTTTTCTTTTTGGTCTTGAGGATTTTTTCAATTTCATTTTTCTTTTTTTTTTTAAAAGGCTAAATTTTCAAAGTCATATCCCTAACTTAAAATGCACAGAGTTTCCTCCCCTCACGCACATTATACATTGTTTGTATCTCAGCTTTAAAATTGTAAACTGCTTCAACCATTTTTGCGACTGATTCCAGTTTTTCCATCAATCTTCAAAACTATCTTAATATCAACTGACATCCACCAAGTGCCCTTTTCTTACAAACACTGTTTTAGTTTCTGTGTACGGCAAACAACAGGGTTACTGGAAACGCAACTACATATCTCGTCAAAACGACCGAATGCAAAGAAGACTGGGGAGCTATGATCATCGATGTCTGCAATAACAAACTTGATACCCGAAGAAGAAATATGGCAATGACAATGAAACGAATGTTATACAATTTGTAATAAGTTTTTTAAAAATATTTTTAATATCAAGTATTTTTATACGGATATTTTTCATTGTTTCATATAACTGAAATACCTGATGCTGTACATTGAAGTTGCCTTCCAGGGATGGGGAGATAAATTCTTAAAAATATAGAGTTTAAAGTCTAATCATATAAAAAGGAAAACATTTTGTAAAACAGAATATTTATTAACACGCTGGGGATTAAATATTTTATTTAAAGGCGATACAAACTGTAGACCCTTAAAGATAACTAATAGTAGACTGTGTGTGGCTCTCCCTTTCTGTTTTTCGATTCCTCTCTTTCTCTCTCTGCCAAAATAATGTATCTGAGATAGTAAAATAAACAACATATATATTGAGAACAAATACGTTTGTAATAATTATTAGGAATTAAAAACGACCGTGCCAGACAATGGACAAGTAAAGATCGCTTGTTTGTGTCTCATTATTTTAGAAGCGATGACCCTTTTGCTGGTTGAACCTTAGTATTTACTAGTCGTTCTCCCTTCACTATGCAATGAACCTTTGATCACATGAAACACAACACATATTTCAGATCAGATGGGTACTTTATGGTGAATAAACATTATTTAGCCTATCTTAGGCTGGCAAAGCTAGGCGGCGCCCATTATTTTTGAAGTTGTGCAATCCGACAGGTTCTAAATAGTTACATCATACCCAATTCTGCAAAACGGTGCATCAAGCATCTGTTTTGTTTTTTTTTTTAGTGAAGAAAAATATGGTTACTGGAATTTATCCTTTTATTGTTTATCTATATTACATTTGTCTTAGTCTATCTCTCTTTGTGCCTGTCTATTTGTCTGTTCAACTTTTTCTCGGAGACTAATGCACCAATCTTGCTAAAATTCTGTATGGACCTTTGTTAGGATAAGGTGCTGCGAGCTAAGTAATATCGTATCTGTTCGATACACAGTCGGGGATTAATATGGATTAGTCACTACAAACCACATTCACGGTTTCTCAGAAACTAATTGGTTGATCTGACTGACATGTTGAATGGACTTTTGTTATGATAACGTGTGACGAACTATGTATTATGGTATCCGTTTAATGCTTAGTTGGGTTCTAATATAGATTAGCATTTAATGCAAAAAATGAACGAAATTTAACCATATTCAACCAACAATTTGGCATAAAGTACTTATTCTAATAAATGGGGTATAACTTTTGAACTTTTTGAACGGGCTAAAAAATTTAGTTATATATATTGCTATAAGAGATTATTAAATTTAATACAAAGATTTTAGAATGGTGCAATAAATAAATTAGTAGGTCATTAATTTAACGTACAAAAAATAAACTAATGATAACCTAACTATGAGAAATAGAATGGAATTTAAATTTAATAGTCGTTATAGGGAATAATTTCAATAGCACAAAGAAAAAAATAATTCAAACATTAAGTAATTGCAAAATATTGAAACAAACGGATTTTGATGGATTAAAATAGACTAAATTAGAATATAAATTTGAAGCAAACTAAATGAGAAATTGAACCTAGACTGATATTAATAGAATTATATTAGAACTACAAATTTAAAATTAAGCAAAAGAGATTAATAAATACAAAAGTAAACATATTAGAGTAAGAATACATATATATATTTCGATAATATTATGAATTAATATGGGCAAAATCGAATTATGTCTCTTATACCATAAAGATATACTGAATGATTTGGAATAGTAAAGATTAGAAGATAGAAATAAAATGTTTATTAAGATAAGGCGTGAAAAGATAGATTTAACATTTAAATTATTAACATAACCACTATGGGATGAGGATAAATTTTAATAATATTTACATTAACCTTTTAATTATAGTTTTTTTCTTAAGAAACAACATGGGTAAGAAAAAAAATCAACAAATGTATGAAAACGTAAATAAAAATTTATACAAAACTAAGACTAATTGAGATAAGAATTGTTGGACATATAAATAGACACTAATATTTGAAGATTAGGATTTGGGGAATAAATTAATAAAATAAATAAATCGGAAAGGATAAAACAATCATAAGAGTTAGAAAAAAAATAAAAGATTAGATGAATATAAAAATAGGAAATTGTTGAAGTATTATATAAAAAGAAGAAATATGAAAATGAAGCACTTACTCAATAAGAAGGCAACATAAATAAACAATAAAATAAAATTGATGAGTAAAAGGTGAGTCCAGCAGCTTGATTCCTTAAAATAGGGATTATATATTATATTCATATGAGTATAACAAATGTATTTTAGTAACTGAAGAATAGCTATTTTGGGAATATTTTTAAATGATATAATGTTTAAATTTGTCCAAATAATTATAAAACAATTGTATCACATAAAGAAATACACCATATGGTGTTCTCATTTGATATTTTGTTGCCTTGATTTATTAAAAATGTAATTCGGTGGATTATAAAATTTATCACCTTTTATTTCGTCCTTCTGGTATTATTTTGTTTTCAGACTGTTTTTTTTTTTACAAAAGAGTCATCACTTACAAAGTTATCAAGTCCCAGAGGCCACTCGAAGATAAGGGTAAATGTGTGTACAGTAGTCAATGGGATAATATCGTAGTGATTGTTAGTAGTGGGAAATTAGTAAATTTGATTATTCATCAAGAATTTGTTCATGTTGGACTTGAAGACGACCATATTGTAATCAGCTGGAAAGCAGATAGATAGAAGAGAGTTCTATAGGCGTGCAGTTCTAAGAAAGAAGCTTTGTTCATGGTTTACTTACAGATAAAGAGTGGGAGAAATTATTGATAGTGGTTTCAGTGAGACGAGTGTTTTTCGTGAAAGTTTACGAAGGAGCGGCCATAGATTGGAGCTCAGACGAGCACGTCATGAAAATAACGATAAAGCAGAGACAGGCTCACAACATTCCTCTGTGAAAGAGGTTGTAGGGAATAGAAAAGGGATCCACTACTAAGCTACGGAAGTCTATTTTGAACTCTTTCAACGCAGGATAATGTGCTTCTTATAGCTCTTACCTAAACATGGCAACACTACTTCATCCTTGGACGTACTTGGCTCTTATACAGATCGAGGGTATATACGAGAATGAATGTTCTCTAAAGCGTTATTTATAAAGTCTAGAACTCCTCAGAATACATGTAAATGCTGTATGATAATAATAATAATAATAATAATAATAATAATAATAATAATAATAATAATAATAATAGTTAACAGGTTATATTAAAAAAATATTTCATATTATAATCCGGTATTTTTCTCATAATTATTTACAATCTTAAATATTATAATCATGTTTTGAAAAGCATACGGTGACATGTGACGGATGACTTTTAGATATTTACTAAAGAAGCTATGATGTGGGATTGAACCTAAAATCAACTGCTTAGAATGCTCGCAATCTAAGCACTCGCCCACACACACCTAAAATAGAAACATACATTAAAAAAAAGTCTTACTGTATTTGATAATAAAAATAAACTGACATTGACTCAACAGTTATCGGAAGAATTCTGGTGCCATATCTTGGTTTGCCAAGTCAAAGTTGGTTGACTGTTTGTTATGCTTTCAAAAATGTACGTCCATACTTAGCTGTTATTATAAATATTGGTTCAAGCCAATTCCCATCCGGCTAGCGGTAAGACATGGTCAGCTTGGCTGTGGCATATGATATATCAAAGCATACAGGAATAATGATATTAACCAAATAGTCTTTGACATTTGCAAACTCTGCTCACCAGCATTTTGGTTCACTGCTCATGAATGCTTTTAACAAAAAATGCATTTTCTTTGTGTAAACACAGTCCTCCAAGACACTTTCCACGAAGCTTGTAATACAAAGGCGTTTGGACACTCAATTGCTCAGTAACACACACATCTATATATCTCCCCCGCTCTCTCTTTATATATATGCATACATATCAATATATTTCTCTCTCCTCCCTCTATTTATGCATATAAGCATATATATGTACATATACATACATATATATATACATATATATCTATATACAATATATATATCTTTATTTCTATACAGCTATAAATGTGGGTTTTTTGTTTATTGAAATGCATATTAAAACCACTTTTTTCTATTTATTGAAAAAGAAAATACAACTTTGTAATATATGAGTTGTGGAATTGTATTAACTAGCGAAATATCAAACTAATTTGCATATTCTTTGAAACATTCATTTTAATTAATTTCCTATTCGTTTTGTCGGTATTCTTATGAAATGATAATCGTTAGTAACGATTACGAATTATATTCATCAGATATTCAACATGTTTTATACTTGTGTAATATTGCATAAAATGGTTATAATAAACACAAACCTTTTTCTATATATATTTATGTGTACGTATGCCTATTTGTTTAAAATTTCCACCACTTTCAGTGAAATAGATGTACTGAGATTAAAGCCGTTTTTAAGACTCTCAGCAACCACTGTACAAGAGTAATAAAGAAGGCGAGAGCTGTATGTTAAGTCTGTCAAGTCCAAAGTAGCTTAGCAGCAGTTTTGTTCCCACCTATTTTTTCAAATAGCAAACCGGGCCCTAAATAGAAGTGTGCGCTCTATCCCAACCATCAGCAATGGACTGAGGTAATCTAATCAGCATCAGACAAAGCCAAACTCTTTGCCAAGCACTTTGCAGTTAATTCTACCCTATGCGACCATGGATGCCTATCTCCTACTCCCCCATCCACCGTATTTCCTCCTGTGTCTGAAAACACATTATGCGACATAAAAATAACAGTGTGTGATGCTGCCAAGCTTATCAAAAATCTCAGTAAAGCAACTGGCCCCGATGGCATTCAAATTATAGTGCTAAAAAAACTTCACAACCAGAACTAACTCTCATACTTACAAAGCTGTTTAAACATTGTCTTAAGGAGAAATGCTTGTCAACACTCTGGAAAACCTCATCAGTTTGCCCTGCATTTAAAAATACAGGCGATCAGTCATTTTCCTTTCAGTACAGACTAATCACTCACCTGTGTATCATGACTAAGTTACTGGAATCTGTGTTAAATAGAGAAGTAAACACCACCTCGACAAAACAACTTTTTCAATGGCATGTAATATGGTTTCTGTTCTTCTAGATCTACAGCTGATGTGTTAACAGTAATATCTCAGAGAATTAGTGAATATCTCGACACGGGCTTTGTTTCTTTGGCAATAGCTTTTAATATATCAAAGACTTTCGGTAGGGTGTTGCATAAAGACCTGCTACACAAAATCGTCAACAACGCAATAGCGTGAAATGTCTTCTCAATTAAAATATTACTCTTTGATAGGTTTATAAGAGTAGTGGTTGATGGGCAGAAATCAGAAGCCCAAAATATTTATGTGGGCGTCCCTCAGGGCCCATCATGGGTGCAACTTTCTTTCTTCATCAATAATCTCCCAAGTCACATTCTTAAATCATTCATAGACATTTATATGACACTACCATCTCTAACAACACTTAAAAAAATCAGAAACGGCCAAGATCTTTCTGATTTTCTCTCCTCGGATATTGAGCATGTAGTGCAATAGGAAAAAAGGTGGCTGGTTTATTTTTATGCATCTAAAACCAAGCTTCTCTTTTTCCATTGGCAACGTTCTGACGAATATCTGGACACTATTGAAATTAACTGCTCTCAACTTAAGGACACTGACTGTTTAGACAACCTTTATCCGTTATCTGAAATGGAGCAAATACATCAAATCTGTAGCCAAGGTCACTGGAAAAATGGTTGGCTCATTCTACTGCTTCAGTAGATATCTTACTGCTGATGCAGTTCTCTACTAGTATAAGATACATGTAAGTCCTCTGATGGAGTATTGTTGTCACATCTGGGCAGGGATTGCTTGAATCATCCGATTCTGCTTTAACAGAGTTTAAAACAGACTTTGTAATCAAGTTGGTGATGCCCTTTTCTCGTCTCTGGAACCTCTTTCTCACAAAAGAGATGTTGCAACCCTGTCTCTGCTCTATCGCTGTTTTCATAACAAGTGCTTGACTGAGTTCCAATTTATGGTCCTCCCTTGTCAATCTTTCACAAAAAACTAGCATAAAACCACTATCAATAAATTCTCCCAATCTTTAAACCTAAACCTGGATTCCATGAACAAAGCTTTTTTTCCAAGAACTGCCCGCCTGTGAAACTTTGTTCCACTGCTCTGCTTTCCAGTTGATTACCATATCACCGTCTTCAAGAAGCTCTTATTGAACTGTCTTAGTAAATATTTTAATTATACTAAATCACCACTACAAACAATTATTACGCAACTGAGCCAATGACTACAATATACACATTGACCCTTATCCTCGAGTAGCCACGAGGCCTTGATATGTGGTTAGCACTTTTGTAAAAAAAATATATATCAAGTTAGCAAAAAGTTCTTGCTGTTTTTAACTTTTAAATTCAGATAAACATATTCGGCTGAAACAAAAATTTATTTATAAAAATAAGCAGCATCAGAAACAACACATTTTACCAGTGCAAAACAAATGTATTTATGCAGTAATATCACAATCTTGCCTTATCTTAACAATGAATTTAATGAATGTGTTTTTGATATCGATTAGGTTTTTGTAACATTTCTCACTCAGAAATTTGTCAAGATGCTTGAAAAGTGGTAGTCGATAGGTGAGAAATCTGGATAGTATGGCGGATGAGGCAGAGTTTCGTAATCCAGTTTGTTCAACGTGTTCAGGGCCGGTTCAGCAACCTGCAGTCAGGCATTTTTGTAGAGGAGAAGTAGGCCTTTTCTGTTGACTAATTCTGGGTGTTGTTATCGAAGTTTCTGATGCATTTCATCAATTTGTTGACAGTATTTCACTATAATTGATTTAACTAAAGTTAAAACTGTAACTGATCAGTCCCAGACCACCAAGCAGTCAGTATGACCTTCTTTTGGTGCAACTCTGGCTGCGTGAAGCGCCACTGAGCTGAGTGTTACCGGTTGTCATGAAGAACCCATTTTTCATCGCAAGTTACAACTTGATGGAAAAACGGGTCGTTTTTCTTGCATAAAAATGATGACATGCATAACGAAGTTTCTTTTAACTGTTGTTCAATTCGTGAGGAACTCCTTTATCAAGTTTTTTTCTTTCCAATCTCTTTCAAGTGGTTGGAAATAATTGTATACGTTATGTCCAATTCAACAGCAAGTTCTCAAACATTTGTGCATGGATTTTACTAAGGTTCTAAATGGATCGTTGTCAACATCCAATTTTATTTTTTTTTACATAGGAATCACCTCTTATCAAGGCCCGGAGGCCACTCCAGGATAAAAGTTAATGGATATACATTAGTCAATGTGATTATAGCGTAATAAGTAGTGTCAATTTTGTAAATTGGATTACTTACGGGGATTTTTTATCAAGAACTTGTTTGGACTTGAAGACAGTCGCATTGTAGTCAGCTGGAAAGCAGGCAATCGGAAGAGAGTTCCACAGGCATGCAGTTATAAGAAAGAAACTTTGCTCATGGAATCTACATTTAGGTTTAGGCACAGATAAAGAGTGTGGGAAATTATTGATAATGGTTTTGGCTAGATGAGTATTTTTCGTGAAAGTTTGGCGAGGGTTGCCATGAAAATAGCGATAAAGCAGTGACAGGCTCGCAACACCTCTTCTGTGGAAAAAAGGTTTCAGGGAAGTGAAAACAGCATCCCCCACTTAGCTACGAAGTTTGTTTTGAACTCTGCCAAGGCAGGATAAGCTACTTCTAGCAGCTCCTGCCCAGATGTGATAACAGTAATCCATCATTGGCCGTACCTGGCTTTTATATAGGTAGAGAATTACATCAGGAGGGAGATAACTAGAAGGATCCCACCATTTTTCAAGCGACCTCGGCAATGGATTTGATATACCTGTTCCATTTCAGATCGGGAGTAAAGGTCAAACCCAGAAGCTTGTCAAAACATGAAGTGTCCCCAAGACGAGAGCCGTTCATTTCAATTGATGCCAGATGGGCATCAGAGCATTGATGATGTAAAGATAGAAGCTTGGTTTTAGATGCATTAAAAGTAACCAGCCACTTTTTCCCCATTGTACCACGTGCTCAAGATCAGAGGAGAGAGATTCAGAAACTTGGTCATTTACGGTCTTAGATGTGCTACCATAGATGTTAGTGTTGTCAGCATAAATGTATATGAATGATGTAAGGATATGAGTGGGAAGATCATTAATGTAAATCAGGAAGAGAGTTGGGCCCAGAATGGACCTCTGAGGAACTCCAGCATTAATACTGAGAGCTTCTGATTTCTGCCTATCAACCACTATTCTTATGAACCTATTGGAGTGAAATGATTTAATACTTGAGAAAACATTACCAGCTATACCGTAGCTGGAGATCTTGTGAAGTAAACCTTCATGCCATACCTTATCAAGAACCTTTGATATGTCAAGAGCAATTGCCCTAGAGATGAAGTCTCTGTTAAGAGATTCACTAATCCTATTAGATATAACTGTAAGCACGTCTGCTGTAGATCTAGCAGAACAGAAACCATATTGCACATCACTAAGAAGGTTATTTTTGCTGAGACGGTTGACTACTTCTATATTTAACACAGATTCCAGCAGCTTACTCATGACACACAGGAGACGTATTGGTCTGTACTGAGAGGAAGATGAGCGATCACCTGAATCCTTAAATACAGGGCATACTGATGAGATTTTCCAACGTGTTCGGAAGCAATTCCCTTCAAAACAACACTTAAATAACTTTGTAAGTTAAGATTTCCCACAGAAATTACTCTATCTTTTACTGACCACACACAGCATGTACATACATACATGATGATTGCAACGTCTTGTCAGACGAGTGCCACTCCCTCAGACATTTAAAATCCATGAGCCCAAATGCCTGAGGGAGTATCTATACAAATATGATATTACAGAGTCTTAGCTTTGTACGACTGCTAAGTCTCTCTCTCGGTTCAAAATGTTGAGATCCAGCAACAAGCAAGAGCAAGATAGCCAGCAACAAATTAAACTGCAGACCAGCTTAATGCGGGTAATAGTCTTCCGCTTTATGGTTTTTTAAATCAGAGATTTGCTTCTCCTAGAAACGTTGCCTTCACCACGGCCTGCGGGAGCCCTCTCCACCCCAATACACATATACACACACACACAAATATACACGGTGCTAGTTGGTCGTTGACCCAGAAAAAGAGTTCATACATACATACATACATACATACATACATACATACATACATACATACATACATACATACATACAGTGTATCACAAAAGTGAGTACACCCCTTATATTTCTACAAATATTTAAGTATATCTCTCCATGGGACAACACTGAACAAATGATTTTTTGACACAATGAAAAGTAATCTGTCTGCATCATATATAACAGAGTTAATCTATTTTCTCCTCCAAATAACTCAAAATATAGCCATTAAAAGCTAAATCCCTAGCACCAAAAGTGAGTACACCCTTTACGAAAAGTTATCAATATTAACATACAACATATCAACTCTCAATATTTTGTGTGGCCACTATCATTATCCAAAACTGCCTTTACTCTCCTGGACATAGAGTTTACCAGAGCTTCACATATAGCTACTGGAATGCTCTTCCACTTTTCAATTACGACGTTGCAGAACTGGCAGATATTTGACACTTGCACACCTCCACCTTCTGTTTGAGGATGTGCCAAATATGTTCTATCAGGTATTCCCAAATTTCAATACCCTTTATCTCAAATCTTGCGTCTGTAGACTGAAAATTGACAGAGTAGTTTTGTAGGGAAATGTACACACACAGTCACACAGAGAGACAATCTCAGTTTTATAGATATATAGATTGGTGTCTATTTTGGTAGCCTTCCTCTTAATAAATGATCAGAATTGTCTATAGGATTTTAATTCGGGCTCTGGTGAAACTAATCCATCAGTCCTTCACGAAAGATTTCTTAATCTGGAAGCCAGGTTTTTGTTAACTGAGAAGCGTGTCTTGGCAACTTATCTTCTTGGACAATAAGACAGTTTTTGATGTCATTATTCTGTAAACTCAAATTAAAGCAACAGATTCTCTAGCGCCACGAGGAACCAGAAAAAGCCCAACGATTTTACTGACAAAGATCCCAGCTCAAATCATCACTCTTCCACCCTCCTGTTGACATTTATACTGTAGACGATGGCTGGCGCCTTTTAGAAGATATTCTATGATCCAACTGTCAAGTCCGACCAAGGTTGTTCGAGTTTTGTCAGTCCATGGAACATTGTGAAAATCTATTTTCAGATACTTAGTGGCCCATACTAATCGCTTTTGACAGTTTAGATCACTCAAAGAGAGACATTTGCTGGTGCTCTCTAATCTGCCATTTGTTTCAAAATTCAATTTCAGGCCCTTTTCAAAATTTCTGTAGCCCTTGCATGATCAAAAATACTGTGTTGGTTTGCAGACTAACTATTTGATATTTAAAAAAAAATCTCTTATTGTGGTATTTCTTTGTCTGCTGCTTTTGTGATTTTCCTTCCTTCTTTGCTTTCATTGACAAAACATTTCACGGTTCATAATCCGCAACAATTTTGGCTCACCTAAGTAGAGGAATATAAGAAAATAAACGCTCATTGAGTTAATTAATAAACTGCATTTATATGAGTTACACTGAATAATGAACTGCAAATAAAATGCATGCAAGATCTACGATGAGAGTGAGCAAAAATTGCGTTCCAAAGACTTTTAACTAGCACAGTATTTCTCTCTCTCTCAATCTAGCTATATATATATATATATATATATATATATATATATATATATATATATATATATATGCATATATATATATACATATATATATATATGCATATATATATATATGCATATATATATATGCATATATATATATATATTTCTCTCTATATATATATTTCTCTCCATATATATATATACATACGCGCGCGGGGGAGACAATTGAAGCAGCAAAACTAAAGTTGGCTTACAGGACAATATATATACAAATGTAGGCAAATTTGAGCATATTTTATTGGTTTGAAAATGCAGGTTCTTTTTTTACCAATAGTCATAAAATTTTAACCATAGAATATTATTATAATCTCCAAAAAGCCAGCAAATTTCGTCCCATAGAACCAAAGATAGGAAAACTTCAATATTCAATTTGGCTACCTGTATATATATATATATATATATATATATATATATATATATATATATATATATATATATATATATATATATTAAATTTGTCTTTGCATAAGCAGTACTTTGTTGCTACACAGTCATGAGCATGTTTCAGTCTACTAGTATTTACTAACTATATATATATATATGTATATATTATATTTCACTGGTTACCCTACCTTTGAAAAATAGCAATCTCACATTGTATATATATATATATATATATATATATATATATATATATATATATATATAACCCTTTTTGGTCATTTATAAGTTCCAAATATCAGTGACTATTGATCAGAATTTAACAAATGAAGGCTCGCTGGAAAGGTAATGATCTGAATTGTGTAGTGGGTCATGTGACATTTGCCTCTAATGTCGCACATTTAGGGGATAATTCATTATCCAGAACCTACTTTTCGCACTTTTTTACAGCCATAAAATGTTTCAGTCATAGTCATTTGTTTTCCTAGTTTTGCATATGAATTACAAAATATCTCGTATTTCCGAAAAAAACCTATGGCCTTGACGGAGGGGAGACTAAAGCCTGCTGTTATGCTTTTGAATGATCAGAAATAACAGAAAGGGGAGACTTGATTCCAAATATTTCTGATATGTTATATCTTCCTTCGTTGGTTTTCATAGATAAAGTAAATTTCACAGTGTATAAGGATAATTTTATCCTGGAGATATTCATAATCGTACTCTATTTCCAAAAAGGGGGAAGATATAACATATGAGAAGTATTTGAACTCAAGTTTCTCCTTGCTGTTATTTCAGATCATTTGAAACCATAAGAGCAAGTTTTAGTCTTCCCTCCATCCAGGCCAGAGGTTTAGGGGGAAATTATATATATATATATATATATATATATATATATATATATATATATATATATATACATATATATATATATATATATATATATATATATATATATATATAGGTAACACTCAATATGAGAGTAGTAAGTAATATGAATAGCTTGAAATGAGTTTGGATTCACTCCTGAGTGATTGGCGGTGTATGTTGAGCAAAAACAAAAAAAATAATGGTAGTAGGCAGGCAGGCTTCGACCCGTACCACAAAGGAGGAAGAGAATGTGAAAAAAACATGACGTCTTTGCTGTTGCGCCCATCGCAAAACTGGAATTGACGAACGTCAAAACTAAGGCTAGTCAATTGAAAAGAATGTATGATTTTCAAAAATAGCGGCAAAAAAAGCGACCTCTCCTCGTAGAAAAGTGCCCTGTTGAGGGTGAAGGAATTAAAGTTTTTGGCCAAGTTTTCGATATTTGTCATCCTAAAGTTTGTGATTTAAAACGATACCAATTTCGTCATGTTCCGACGCGTCTGTCAAAAGTTTTAGGCAGATATACAAACAAACATACATACATACATACATTCAAACAGATTTTTTGCCCTTTATATTATAGAATAGCGTAGGTGCCTTACGCTGCCTGGGTGATTTGAGGTGTGTGTGGAGGAAAAAGAAAGGGTTGATAGACAGGCAGGTTCAAAACCGTGACATGAAGGCAGAAAACCTGACACCTTAATCACTGTGCTATGGCGACAAAGGAAGCGAAAGATGTTTAAATTTAGCGATTAAAAAGTAAAGTGAATAAGTTCACACAGGTGTGTAAATTTAACGAGGTCAAACATTAAGCCATAACGAAATGATGCAGTTAACTTTGGCTTCAAGCCAGTTAAGCTTTATGCTTGACAAGATGTCCGGGAAAAGCAGCTCCCAATAAGTCGATGAAAATAAATGTAGACGTGACCTCTTTTTGTAAATCGGAGATATTACAATCTAGGAAGTATATAAAATGTCCTAAGACATAGCGAACCCCCTGAGAACCTCCCCCAAAAGCCTTTGCTGGATATACAAAAAAATGCACACACACATTTTCACTTTTATATTATAGAAGATTATTATGGGTGCCCGGCGTTGCCCATGTATTTGGAGGTGTAGAAGAAAAAAATGTTTTGGTAGGGAGGTAGGCTCAAACTCGAACCGTTGATACGAAGGTGGAAAAGAGAGTCTGAAAAAAACCCTGACATCTCACCACTCGGCCACGACGGGACAGGAAGTATAAAACGTTTTTATTTAACGATTAAAAGGTTAAGTGGCTGGTGTTCAAATTTAATGAGGTCAATCGTCACACCATTGAATAATTAAATCATACACTTAAGTTTGGCTGCAAGCCAGTTTCCCCAAGATTTGGGGGAAAACAAGTTCCCCATAAAGAGGGGAATGTCCAAATGAATAACAATTGCCTGATATGACGGGGTTTGCCCACATTGATCAAAACTTATTGCTTTTCTGGGCCTCCTGCCACGAGTGCTAGGAAGACTCCTTCGTAAACGGGTTCAGTTTCCGTTATATACAGAAAAGCCAAACAAACAGATGGAGAATGCGATATACCGCCACAAAACTGTATTCGATAGTCGGGTCGGAATTAGTAAATTTTAGAGATGTTGCAGTCATCATCATCCTCATGACCTGAACATGTGACCTGAACATGTCTACAGCTAATAAAAAAAGAACTGTGTTGATTTCTTCAATATGCCCATACCATCGAAGTTTCCTGTTCTGCACACATCTCCCTATACTATCAAGATTTAATTTTTTCCCTTAGGTCTTCTGAACTAAGCTTATCAATCATATCATTTTCACTTTTTGACATTTTACTCCATTGTAATAAAAATTTTCTGCAATTTCAAATAGCTTCCCCATCCAGACATACTGAGTCCTGATTCGTCTCTACTGTCTTACACATCTTGCACAAAAACATGTTATCCTCTTTCTGCCTACTAATGATTTCACCACATTTATTGTGAACCTGATACTTACAAGTACCAAGTACACCTGATCCCCTTTCCACAAACTGAGAAGCAAAACTTTCCTTCTTGGAGGAGCTTTCAGTACTGCAACCATTGATCATAACTTTGATATTGGGAATATTTACTCTCGGACCTTTAATTTCCATAACATTTCGTCCAAGGTTTTAACAAATAGTTCTTCTATCATTAGTTGTCATTATTCCAAGCCTCATCCTGAGTTTAATTATTAGTGTTTGTAAACGATCCAACCTATGACTTAAATAGAATCTGTCAGTTACATTGACTGTAATATGTACATCTACAAAACAAATTAATCTCAAGACTAATCGTATACAAAATATACACTTGTAAGTGTGTAGTTTGTATATGATAAATAAATAAACACGTGAAGATATTACGTATTTGAAGCATAAGCATTTTTATGTATGTATTTATGCCTATGTGTGTATGTATGCATGCCTATGTGTGTATGTATGTCTATGTGTGTATGTATGCATGCCTATGTGTGTATGTATTTATGCCTATGTGTGTATGTATGCCTATGTGTGTGTGCTCGTGTGTATTTTTGTTCCTATTTTCTTATAATCTTGTTCTAGCTGGAGTTCGAGAATCCTACCGGATGCCAAAGATTTACCTCCTATCTCATATACATTCTAACTGAAAGATCTTTTTTTTATAATTCTAATCGTCTGTAACTGTTTGAATCACTCTTGCACTTATTTCAGCGGGCATATTTGCCATATAGATTTTGAAATTATTTTTCATGAGTTCGATACCTTCTATAATACTATAATGATGGAGATCTTCCTAAGATTTCATTTTCTTTTCATATGTTATATAAGATCTTTGTATTTTATTATTGTTTCCTTTTCAGCTCTGTTTTGCCCAGCATTATTGGACACACTTACTTCTGCTAAGGTTGCTTTAACTTTTACAATGACTGACCAATGAATTGGAAACTGATCAATGAATTTGAATTACACTGTGCTAAAAACCAATCAGAAACTAGAATCCCTCTAGAAAATATACTGAATCTCATATGGGAAGGAACTATGTTCTTGGTCCTAAAATTTCTTCTAATTGGCTACCTACCTGAAACTCCATTTTTCATCTTCGTCTGCAAGCGTTTATAATTCAAATCTTCTCTAGATTGATGCTGTAAATTTGCTTCTCTTCTAAAAATTTCTAAAATAATTCAACAAAAAAAATCCTGAGTTTGACAACATACATCTGAAGAAGGTCGGAGATTACATCGACAAAAACAGGGTGAAAATAATACTCAAAATGAGAGCAGTAGAAGAATCCAAATAATACTAAACTGTTCTGTTTATGGAGTTATGACACAAACCCTCGAACCTGTATTATTCTAGTTTCGTTTAAATGCTAAAAAAAAAGTGAGCTTTAATGCAAGATTAAATAAAGCAATCATACAGTTAATATTTTTCAATAACTGTTCATATATTCAAAGTATTTAAAGTATAGACCTTGTTGATTCATCGCCCCCCTAAAAAAACACACACCATTGTGTGGTATTGTATTTTTTACCCCTTATGAGCCACTTGGAATGCCGAATACCAGTGACAATGGACAAACAGTGCAGTTTCACACCTTAACACATGTATATTTACATTCAGCATCATGGGAAACCACCATATAGACATATCAAGTTTTTCTTGAGAAATATGAAAAATGTGTCAGAAGAAAGGGCGTTTTTAGCAATAAAAGTTCCCGAGGATGCAAACCAGACTTTTGCCAGGGTCAATCATACTGAAATTTATATTAAGAACAATGCCCTCCCTATTTTGGGCAAGTTCCAGAAAAATCGAATGGATGGATCAAATGTTACGGGACAAAAAGTGTCATTTTTAGCCATTTTGAGGCATTTTTGACCTCTTTTTAGCCCATTTAGGTGAAAGGGGAATTTCTGCACAAAGATTTTTTTTACTATGCACATCTATATATTGAAATATAATTTGTGACTAAATTTCAGGAAAAACTAATGGACGGTTATTTGTCAATCGTCCAGACTAACGGACAGACAAACCCACCAAAAACATAGGTCCCTCTCCGATAAATTGAGGGACAAAAATGTTACTCTATACCCCTTGGTTAAAAAACGAGCTGCACATACATGATCCGCCTCTGTACAAAATATAGTTTAAAAAATTGGTGCTGCATGGGAGGCCCAAAAACGTGCGTTTTTTAGCACTAAAAGTACCTGGGGGACGCTAACCAGAATATTACCAATATTAAGAACAATGCCCTCCACATTTTGGGTAAGTTTCATAAAAATCTAATGGATGGATCAAATGTTACGGGACAAAAAGTGTCATTTTTGGCCCCTTTTGAGCCCCTGCAGGCAAAACAGGATTTTTCGCAAAAAAAAAAAAAAAAAAAATTATTTTTACTATGCACATTTATATATTAAAATATAATTTGTGACAAAATTTCAGGAAAAACTAATGGACAGTTATCCGTCAATCATCCGGACTAACGGACAGACAGACCCATGGAAAACATAGGTCCCTCTCTGATAAATCGGGGGAAAAAAATGTTACTCCATGATCCTTGCTAAAAAAAAAAAAAATGTAAATGTGTTACAGACCGACCGATGAAGTGACTTGCATGCGACTAAAAATGCCTTAGCATGGAAGGATTTCCTCTCCCATTGCTAAGGAAAAGTTACAAACATAAGTATAGCATGCAGTAAGAACAGATACTACACTTTGATCTTGGCCAAAAGGCCAAAAAAGGGTATGTATTTGCTCCCCCACTGAGCAAATTAGGCACAAGGCCGATTTTTAATGTGAGAAGTGAAGAGGAAATGGGGACCAGCTCCCCGGGGAGTGTATGAAGAGTTGCCCCTACATTGACCAAGGTCTTATATGTGGGGTTGGTATTTATTTGCTCCCTCACCGAGCAAATTAGGCACAAGGCCGATTTTTAATGTGAGGAGTTAAGGGGAAATGAGGACCAGCTCCCCGGGGAGTAGGGGAGCTGGATAGTGACAATTTGTATGAAGGGTTTCCCCTACATTGACCAAGGTCTTATATGTGGGGATTGCACCCACATATGGTCTTTGCTGCAGTATCTGCCGGAACAGATACTACACTCTGATCTTTATATATAATTTATTTCGTGAAAATGAAAATTACAATCAAAATAAATCAATGTAAAATTAAAATAAATTAAAAGCAAAATTGAAATTCACAAAACAAATTTAGGCACAAGGCCTTTTGAGATCTGGGTGGGGGAGTGTTGCAGGGTCTTTGTTACTACAGTGAAAATGTACTCTTTGGCGACTTTACTCTTATCTGGTAACAGTTACCACAATACCTCATTCACTCTGTGGACACTAAACTAACTAATGAAAACCCCAGCGTTTTTGCAAAAAAGGATATATATATACAATTTCTGTATGTGTGTGTGCATTTTTTTTTTAAATGTGTGTGTGTGTGTGTGTGTGAAAAAAGTTCAATTCATTGGAAAATTACTTAAAAAGCTAAGAACAGCATGTATTTACAACAGACCTTAGATCTTAACCAAAAAGGCCAATCACAAACGTGTTACGGACAGACCGACCGACCAACCGACGGACCGACAGAGTGACTTATAGAGTCGCTTGCACGCGACTAAAAAGGATAAATAATGAGCTGATCTAAAATTATGGGAACTCAATTTCCAAAAGATGGACTTAAGTAACTGTTATTTCTTTAACTAATGTACTTTTGATTCCTCTACAAAGAAAACAAATATGTAAAAATAAACATTAGTCATATCAACTTTGCACAAATGCAATATTCCGATTCTGGTTGTTGAATACTCTTTGACTCTTTACTATGTATGCTCGCCAATATAGCATAAATAGATATTTAATTTCCTTCAATTCTTGTGTTAATTTCCGGCGATCTGGAAGTAAGATGCTAGCCTACGAAATCAACAGCAACTTTATGACTGGTTTCGAATCTCCCAACAAGCTGTAATTATCACTTCTTATACTACTGATGTTTGCATATGCATGAAACACTAGTGTCTACAGATATAAAATAATAATTATTTTTTCTAAAAAATGTTTTTTGTTTTTTACAAAGGAGCCACCATTTATCAAGCCTCAGAGGCCACTCGATGATAAGGTTCAATATATATATATATATATATATATATATATATATATATATATATATGTATATATATATATATATATATATATATATATATATATATATATATATGTACATATATATAAACATAATATAAACATAACGTTATAAATATAACAGCATGCCAAAGACAGACTGATTAAACTTAAGACAAATTTTGTAATGGAGATAAAAAAAGGAATATTGGTCTTACACACGACTAAAATGCTAGTTTTATTTTGGTGTCTTTAACCCACCCCTATTTTTGCTGATGAGGAAACTTTGTTTTTAAAGGACAAAACTTTTGTCAAGTTGTGGTCAATAATTATTGTCAATTTAAATAAAAGGAACATAAATTTTGAAACGATCGTACAATCTAGTGAATTTTTTTTGTTTTCCTTTTGAAACTGATTTTTAATTCAAAATGATGAATCGTTTTACTCAATATTATATATATATATATATATATATATATGTATATATATATAGGAGCAAACAGTTAATAAAACATGTTAAAAAACACTTTGAAAACGATTTAAAAACATTTAATCTGAAAAGGATATATATATATATATATATATATATATATATATATATATATATATATATATATATATATATATATATATATATATATATATATATAACATTGTTTTTAAGTGTTAAGCAATAGTTACTTCCTGGACTTATAATTCTGGAAAGATGAAACACTAATGATGGTAGGTAGTAAAAAAATGATTTTTTATAATTATAATTATTTCTGTTCCTTAAAGTATTGAGCACTATCTGTGAATGAAAAGGCAGTCAGTTGCCCTATATTGAACATCGTGACGTCCAGTCACTCGATCACTTTAGATCGACATTTATTAAAGTTTATCACTTTATAGATGTTTAAATTCACTTGAATATTGTTGCGGTTGATGGTGGCCTTGTGCCTATATTCCTTGCAAATGGAGAATCCCATAACTAGCGGGAATTTTGTCTTCCTGAACTGATTATTCAGGAAAGATGAAGCACTAGTGTCTAGAGTATTCATCTGTATGTACGTGTGTCTACCAGAAACCTCAAATATAGATTTTCTAAGCTAGACGTGAGCATTATACACACCAGGCGCCACATAATTCACTACCTCTGATCGATCTACAGAAAAACATAATGACTTGCAGAAGTCTGGTGATACCCTGGCGATGGCCGATGTTAACTCCTTGCTTGTATTTCCCCAAAACCCAAGTATTAATTTTAGTAATAAGAAATACTTGAGAAATACTGAAAAATACAAATAGTTCGGATGTGATTGGATCTCCCACCTCGGTTTCGATGCAATGGTCTTCATTGCAATACAACAAGGAATTGAGAGTTTTGGGGTTAATAAATATAAAACAATTGATGTCACAGGATCACATGTGAAAGCCAAGTAAAACATAAAAGGAAATTATAAACAGGAAAGGTTGACAAAAAAAAAAAAAAGGATAGATACAGACCTGGGCTAAAATGTTAAATATTAAAACGTCAATTTCTAAAAGTTGTTGGTTGTTGGTTACTTTTGTTTTACGGCAAATCCAGTGATTTTGAAGAAAAGTTTTTTAATAGAATATATTTGTGTTTGTTTTCAAGTCGGTTTGGAACCCTAACACGTATTACCACTCCGGGTAAGAGTGAACCTGTGAGTAATGGCAATTAAAGGGTGGCTCCAAACTCCCCAAAGCTCGCAAGCTGGGGCCTCACCATATAGTTTAAGGCCATATCCAGGACCTCTAAAAGTTGTCCAACACATGCTAGAGTGTAAAACGGACAGTAAACCGATGATGATGATGATGAGGCGTGGTGACTCATTAATAAATGAAATGAGATTTCTCAATAGTTTTTAATAATACTAAATATGATTGATAACATCAAATGTTCATTCAAATTCGACAACGCCGTTCATCATCATTCAACTGTCAAGCTATCCATCTCATCATGCCTTACCTTTATCGAGTATTAATTTGGATGAATCGTTAATAGAAATAGTTTTGAAATAGGTTACTTATGAAATTAGTTGATGCTGGCATCTTGATAGACTGATAGTGAATGCATTAGTAGATGTAAAAAAATGCGGTAGCAGAGTGAGGTGACATGGGAAAGCCAAGAAAGATACGGGGGGGCGTGATATGGATACACCATTGCGCGGACAGCTATATTTAAATACCGATCAGTGAGTGTTATGACGTCACGGTAAAAAAAAGACTATAAATAGGAGAGAGTATGTTTGAGAAGACGGTCACGTTAGAGATGTGGACGACGTTCGAGAGCATGTTCAAGAAGATGCTCCCATAAGAGACGTCACAACCCTAACGAGAAATCACATGTGGACGGGAGAATGACGAAATAAATGTCGTTGTTACGAAAAAATGAGTTTGCGACATAGACTGCAGACTGCATACAGTGTGTTGAGTCTACGTGTGTAAACGTGTACAACATTACGTGGATACCCTCGAGGGAAAGAGGGATGAATAAAGACTTGGCCAGACATAGGTTAGTTGGGAAGTAAATTTCTAAGAGCTGTTCAGCACATGCTAAACATATAAAACGCATGTTGGTTGGTTCTTTTTGTTTTACGGCATATCAACCCTTTTCAGGTTATGTAATGGCGAATCCAAAGATTTTGAAGAAAAATTTTTTTAATAGAATATATTTGTTGCTTTCAAGTCGGTTTCTATTTAACCCATAGTTGGGATCCTAACAGGTGATACCACTCCGGGTCAGTGTGGACCACGGAGCAATGGCAATTAAAGGGTGGCTGTACACTCCCCAAAGCCCGCAAGCTGGAACCTCACCCCTGGATATAGTTTAAGGTCATATCCAGGAGCAATAAAACAGATGTTAAATCGATTATGATGAGGATAATGATGATGATGATGATGATGATAATAATGGTGATGATGCTGACGATGATGATGACGACTGGAATCGAATTATGCTTTAATTCTGCTAACACAATAACACAGTTGTAAATTACGTGTAGATTCTAGAGTTCGACAATATGTAAATGAAGAATTCAGAGGTTACATCGGCTGAAACGATGTGAAAATTACATTCAAGATGAAAAGTTAAAATTTTGTCAGCGATCGGCAGATGAAACCGACACAGGGAATGTATATTTCATTTAGTGACCTATATTTGAATATATATATTATAATAAAATTAATAATCGTAAATTATGAATCAGTTTCAAAAAGAGAAACAAAAATTCATAATTTACAATTATAAATCTTTATCCTCATTATTTATATAGCTCTAGGATAAATACACCTACTGAGCTTATTATATATCTACAGTACTGTGAGCAGTGTTCCTTTAAATATTAATGCATTAAATTAAACTTTGCTCTTCTAGACTTCCGGTTTAACCCCCCCCTCTCTCTCTCTCTCTCTCTCTCTATATATATATATATATATATATATAAATATATATATATATTAGTATCAATCATTGGAATCAAATTATGTCTTAATGCCGGTGGAGTCTAAATGTCTGAGAAGCACCTCGAAGAACGGTTAGTTTGTATCAGTTTAGTCTGAAGTGGGAAATGAATTAAGATCACTGTCATTCGTGACATCTCTGATTGATGATGGAAACCCTGACAGAAAGACAAATACTAGTAATGATGAGACATTACCTATCTGCACAAAACTCAGTGCAGTCAATAAAGTGAATCGTAATCCATAGCAGATCACTGGGCTGGAATTATGCAAACACTACAAGAGCAATCTTCCAGTCAGATAGATTTTATTTCACAAGCAATAGGAACAACTAAGGCTGATTATATTAGAAACAGTTCAATAACCAATTATGATGTCTGGTTTTCTCTTTCTCTTTCGCCCACTCTCTTTCTACACACACACACACACACACACACACACACACACACACACACACACACACACATATATATATATATATATATATATATATAATGTATGTATGTATATAGTAACTGTATTGTTGTTGTCTCCTAGATGTCAATTCAATGAAACACCAGTGTTTATAAAATAGTGCTCAATTACAACTACAGCTGTATTATAGTATAAATTCCTTAATTTATACGAACAGGGTTAGATCCCACCAACATAGAATCTGGTTGTGAGATCGAGTTTGGTAGCAATATGAATACCCGACCACAAACACTGTGGTTTACTTGTGGGATCTAGTTTAAGTATAATCATGCAACTTAAAACAGCCATAGATGTTGGGAAACACATATCCATGGATAACTATTTTATCCATAATAAATCTATACATCTATAAAAGTCAAATTGTGTGTGTGTGTGTGTGTCTTTGTGTATACATTTCCCTACCAAACTACTCTGCCAATTTTCAGTCTACAGACTTGAGATTTGACAATGTCTGGTCTAAACATGTGGAATGTTACATAAAGTGTATTCATACACAGGAGAAGCTTTTTAATTCGGTATTTGGCCTAAAAGTTGGCTGCCAAGGGGTCAAAATTCAAAAGACTTGAACTTTTCGGTCTCTAGCAAACTATTCAGCCAATTTTGGGTCTAAACATTTGAAATTTTACATAAAAGGGTATTCAGACATCAAGATTTATAATCAGTTTTTTGATGAAAATTTGGCTGCCAAGAGGTCAAAGTGTCAATAGTTTACTACCTTTGCAGACTCTAGCTAACCTCTCCACCAATTTTGGGTCTAAACACTTGAAATTTTAGATGTAGGTTACCTAGACATGAGCAAACTTTTTAATATACATATACATATGCACATAAAGTTATGAAAGTACACAGGGCCTAAGCAAAGTCTGCCTTAACTGCTAGTATATATATATATATATATATATATATATATATATATATATATATATATATTTTTACATAGGCATCATCACTTATCAAGGTCAAGAGGCCACTCGAGGATAAGGGTTAAAGAGTGTACAGTAGAAATTAGACAATATAGTCACTGTTAGTAATGGAGATTCAGTAAATTTGTTAACTTATATGGAACGGCTCATCAAAAGCTTGTTTAGGTTAGACTTGAAGACAACCATATTGTAGTCAGCTGGAAAGCAGAAAAACGGAACACAATTCCATAGGCGTACAGTTCTAAGAAAGAAGCTTTGCTCATAGAATCTACGCTTATGTTTAGGCACAGATAAAGAGTGGGGGAAACTAGTGATAGTGTTTTCTGCTAGACGGGTGTTTCTTGTGATAGTTTGGCGAGGGGGGACCATAGAATGGAGCTCAGCCGAGCACCTGCCATGAAAATAATGATAAAGCAGAGACAAACTCGCAACATCTCTTCTGTGAAAAAGAGGTTGCAGGATAGAGAAAAGGACATCCCCTACAAGGCTACGAAGTCTATTTTGAACTCTA